>NC_056584.1:21681515-21981515 GCF_018340385.1 Cyprinus carpio | reverse complement strand
GTAACCTATTATAAAAGTAAGTGGTTATGATGTACTGTAGGTATCCCTGCATTCTGACCTATTACCCGCAGCAGAACACTAAGGTCAAAAGTATGTTAACCACACTTTGTGTATTGACCATGAACAACTCTCTAACATATAGCAGCAATTACTCAGCTCTGAACTCTTGTAGCGTGAGTCTGTCAGTTCGCTTTCTTTGCGCTGTCAGGACAAACTTATGCAGATGCTACACAGCCCTCTCACTGTTCTCAGACTCCAGTCACAGTCCAATGCCTGTGTGAAAGGGTGGAGATGACACGCACACACACATATACACTGCTCTCACAAGAGTAAATTGGAACACTGCATGCATACTCTCCTTCTGTCCGAACTCAAAGGTGCAGCGAAGCAAAAAGCCTCTCCCTCTGGTCCTCTTTGTCAAGCATCAGCTCCCTCACCAAACCCCTGTGTAATCCTGAATCCCTGCGTGAAGATTTATAGGAAATGTTCTCGCTGAGGGAAGAGAGTGTCTTTTACGGCCAGCTGATGATAGACGGTCATTCGTGATCAGTAATAAAAGCCACAGAATGGACAGAGTCTGAATGCCTCTACTATGAGCTCGACCACACAATTGCTCTTCTTACTTTGGGCTCTCCTGCAGAGAAAAGCAACTTGAACCAGCCTAAGGTGGTTTGTTGCACTTGCAGCCTGTCAAAACAGCTGTTTTAGATGGTTTAGTTGGTCTGTCCACTCTAAAAGCAGCTGGTGAGTGCCCGAAACTCCTTGTTTGTGCTGTTTTTTCCAGCAGAGCCATTATCATTTCCATTCATGCTCATGTAAATGCAGCTGCTTTTCAACTGTGGGAACTTTTGGCCTTGTTGACTTATAAACTCCTCTAAAACAATACTAAACAAAAATGCACAAATAAAGTCCCTTAAAACACACTTTTTAAGTTTTTCAATATTTTCCAACTGAAGAATTATGTTTGTATATATTTTCTTTAATCCAACAAATGTTATTTCTATCACAAACATTATGTGCTGGAAATCAATTTTTTAACTTGTTTTTAAACACTTGAAACACTTTTAAGTTTATAAACAGGTCATAAGGGTATATTTTTACACAATATTTGGCTGAGATACAACTATTTGAAAATCTGGAATCTGAGGGTGCAAAAAAATAAAAATATTGAGAAAATCGCTTCTAAAGTTGTCCAAATGAAGTTCCTAGCAATGCATATTACTAATGATAATACATTTTTGATATATTTACGGTAGGATATTTACAAAATATCTTCATGGAACATGAGCTTTACATAATATCCTAATAATTTTTGGCATAAAAATGTATCATTTTGACCCATACAGTGTATTTTTTGGTATTGCTACAAATATACCTGTGCTACTTATGACTGCTTTTGTACTACAGGATCACATATTTGCAGCCAAAACCATGGTCATGGTGAAACAGTTATAATTTTAATTTGTGCAATATTGATTGTCTTTTTTTTTCTAAAAAAAGCACTGACATTTTTAAAGTTTCAAAGTTTAAAATGCTTTTAAAATGTTAATTAAAATTTTGTAAAATTGAAAGTGGTTCTGCAACATAAGTAAAACAACCAAACCTATAAAAGCAAAATGAAATGAAAGCATAGTAAAACATTTCCAAAATTCTTTATAAAAGAAAATGAAATAAAAATTAAGATTTTTTTTTGAGTATTTTTAAAAATAAGTAATAATATTTACAAATAATAGTTAGTTTTATTACAAAATTCACATGCTTAAAGTCTAGTATGATGCAAAGGGTCTCTGGGGTGCGCAAAGAATTTAACCAACAACCAAGTGTTTCAGTAGTTTAAGAATTTTTTATTTGGTTTCTTAACGTGTTTGTTTTCCTAATGGGCACCGCAAAAATACCAAAGACCCCGAGGCATTTTGTTCTATGAAAGGACCACAAGAAGGTCAAACATTGACAGACGGCCCTGATATTGTATGATACAGACTGTATTTTATTGCAAAGCCAAAGGGACTGAGCCCCACCTTTCATCTCTGAATACAGCTCATGGTTAAAATAAACTTCTCTCCACATAATGGTGTGGTTTCTGTGCATCTTCATACATAAAACTCAATTTAATTGAGTGTCTCAGGATCACAGCATGCCCTACAGTATAGAAATATTACTAATGTATTGAATACGCATCTCTACAAAACCCCACCCACCCAACCATTCAAAATGACATGCGTCAAAGTTTTCTAACTGGCTAATGCATGCAGGCATGCTGGCTGTCATTTGTTGCTAAGACACTACACTTAAACTGAACGATGGTACAAAAATAGTGAATACAACTGTGACTCATTTTACGTCATAAACTACAGAAAAATTCTCAAAATTCTATATTTATCAACAATAAATCAGCCTACACTGTTTGTCCTTGTCCTTTTGTCCCTCCGGGCTTTAGCACAGTTGAATCATGGCATGTCCTGTACTTGAACATACACAGCTTCAAGGCCTTCCAAAATTAAAGCACAGATTTCTTGATAAATTATTAGGGTTTTGCTCTTTTTAATGCTCCAGGTTTAAAAACAAGAAAATAGTTTTGACTCCGGCCAGTTTCCAGTTAAAATGAAATTCTATAGGCTAAGACATTTCCGAGGGTATAAAAGCAGAAATGTGTTTTTTTTTTTAAATAGAAGAATAAACTTCCTTAAATATGAGCTTTCTATTTCTGCTTTGAAACTCTCTGAAATGACTTGCCTCATAAGACTCCAATTGTAACTGCATGGCTGTAAATGCAATTTTTCTATGTTTTGAAAGTTGTTTCTGTGGCAGTCAACAGTATGTCAAAAATGCCGCTGATAGCCCTTAACCTGCTTTTAACCCGGAACATTCATTTAATCACACCCAAGCCTGAATCATTTGCCCCAAGTTAGATGTCAGGTGGGTTTGTCTGGGATCAGATAAACATTGCTCCTGGTTACTTTTTGCCCATTTGACTAAATTGAAACAGTAATAATTGTCACTTAGACGAAATTAAGAAAGATTATTTTGAGCTAAACTGGCCACAAACTCAAAAATAATCTAGTGTTTAGACATCACACCATCTGAATGATACAATTAACTCGCTTTAATTACTGTACTTGTCAAACTGAGGGACTTGAAACAGGTTGTATCAAATTGACTGGAAAAGAAAAATGTAGGTTATAAAACATGTTTTCATTAATGAAGGTATCCAGGCACAATTCTGGTGTGATATAAACTCATAAGCATGAGAAAAACAGATCCATAACACTGGGTATGGAAGAGCACAGCAAAAGATCATTTCCTAAATCAGTAGTTGAATAATAAAAAATAACGCAAAAAAATATAAATAAATATCTACAAAAAAGAACAATTTACTTAAGACTGCATAAGATAAAGACTTTAATATTTTTTTCTTATTCCACTACCAAATAAATGTATTTTTATTCACACATAAATCTAACAAAAAATTGCAAGGTTTATTATTTAAAAAGAACAACAATAATAATAATAAAGAGAGAAATTGACAACAGATTAAAAAAGAAACATAATTAAATGATTTTTTTTTTGCAGTGTGTCAATGCTTTGCAGTTAATTCACCAGAAAAACCAGGTGACCAGAAGTCAAACAGTAAGCAAACAGGGTAACTTATATGGTTAACTTATGAGAAGAAGGTTAAAGGTCAGACAGGCACACGGTTTGCCCTGACACATGACTGTGTGTGTCAGCCGTGAGTCTGAACTGACAAGTTAAGGAGCTGCATGTAAACACTCCCTCTTGGCTCTGTTTAATATATATATTTATATACTGTAAATTTATATTCATACACTGCCATTGCCCCTGGTGAGATCTGACACCCCTGGGCTTCATGAAAATTATTGCAGACCTTTTGCAAAAGCACTGTTCATAATTACCATCTGTCAGGCTAGAGTCTGAGGAGTGATGCAGGATATGTGTGTGTGTGCGTGTATGTGCAGCTTTTTAACATGCTGAGCGGACAGCTAGTGTTTGACTGAGGGAAGCCAATCTGTAGGATGCAAACGTGTCCTTCCCTCTCTGTTCTCAGGAGGACAGCACTGAATAAATGCTTCATCTCACCTTACTGACAGACAGACAGCACATGTGTCTAAACAGCCTTCAAGGTCACTGACAATGGTGCATGTGTTTCCACTGACCTCACAAGATATCTACTCAGATATCTATGTCTATGTTCAGAATGGGGTGCTAGCTTAGTACTTAGTGCAGTATACACTGTTTCCTACTTATTATTCTTTAAAAATAGTAA
The DNA here is from genome assembly GCF_018340385.1 of Cyprinus carpio. Lineage (NCBI taxonomy): Eukaryota > Metazoa > Chordata > Actinopteri > Cypriniformes > Cyprinidae > Cyprinus > Cyprinus carpio. The sequence goes on along the minus strand of NC_056584.1, from coordinate 21,977,233 downwards.
ATTAAACTATTACATTATTACACAATAAATGTAGCATGCTACATTGTTGCCATGACCTCATCAAGTTTTAACCATTTTGGAAAAAGTTATTTTGTTAATTTTCATTGATTTTTCTTTTCTTTCTTTCTTTCTTTCTTTTTTTAGCAGTCAGGTCATGTTAAAAATCAAATCCACCACTTTCATTCTTCTCATGTACAAAAAAAAAAAAAAAAAAAAAAAAAAAAAAACTATCACCAAGGCAGTACTTTTATATCTTGACTGATGCAAGAGTAAAAGTAATATGTTAGTAAACTATTTTGAACATAATTATAGCTCACATCCCAAATCTCCAGTTTAACATCATTCAATATCAAATTTTCCTTGAAAAAAATGATAATAAAATAGTATAATTAAACATGAAAAACTAAAGATAAATGAAAATTACATTTAACATAAAGGGGCCGTTTACACGACAACGTTTTCAGCCAAAAACTTTTTATGCGTTTTGACTGTTCGTTTACATGACAATGGCGTTTTGGGGACTGTATAAAACGACACTGTTATCGTTTCCGTGTAAACACCCAATATGGGAATTTTTGAAAACGGTGACGTCATACATGTGCGTAGTATGTGTTAGGTATGTAGACACATGACAATGGCGTTTTGGGTTTAAAGGCAAAGAGCGGAAAACAATACACAACAATGGAGCTATTTATTAACTGTGTTGCTTGACTGCAAAGAGTTTGCTAATGCTCTCGCTCAGCAAAGTGTGGATTTACTTCACCAGATCATTACAACCAACAGCAGAGACGCATCATATACAACATATAATCGTCACTTCCCTACAGGTACTGTTTACTAACAAGGTGACAGCGCCAACTACTGGCCTGGAATACCTAATACAGCGTTTTTGGCCGTTTTCGCAGATATGTGTAAATGTGAATTGTTTTGAAAATGTTGTGTATATGTGAATTTTTTTTGTGAACTTTTTTTTAAAAATTTTAAGTTTTTAACTTTTGGGTTTTTTACTACACCTTGTATATGTGAATTTTTTTTAAAAGTTACATTCAACTAAAAAAAAGCTGTAACCTTTAGAACTCGAAACTTTCTCCTCATTTATTGAAACTAAAATGCAAAAAAAAAAAAGTCCAAACCAGTAACTGTTGTGACATTTGAGCGCAAGACTCATGGTGACCACAAGGGGACGCTTGTGAGCATCCTTCCAAATAATGAAACAATTGGGACAAACCTATGTTCTTTTAGATTTCAACACAAACATAAAGGGCACATTTTGATTTTAATTCAAAATTATGGGGCAATTTGGATAAAAAAAAAAAAAAAAGGGTCACCCCAATGCCATTGGTTGAGCTAATGTTGCTATGCCAGGCTGGTCGTGCTGCTTAAATTGCTGTGTATGTTTTGAAAATGCCACAGTGTTTACACTTCCCAACCTACGAATGGTTTACTTTAAAAAAAACAACAACAGAAAACTTCAAAAAACTTCAAAAATCTTACCTTGACAGCTTCAGCATCACAAGTTCCAGGTGGACCCTGTGTTGAAGAAATAAATCTCAGTATGAGTAAATCAAATCAGCTTACACTTGCAATTTAGAAGCCTCACTTTTAACAGGGCTTACGAGTCTGTCTGCGGCTTACAGCCATGCCGGACCCTTAATCAATTTTAAAATGTCTTGGCTTATTTAATATTTTAAAAAATGTAACATTCTAGCAGCTTTAACTGCGCTATGGACCCTGCAACCGCTTATTCCAGGACAGCATTGCAGCTTTGCGCTGCGTTATTAGCAACTCCTACTTGTTGCCAAACACCTGCAAAACTTCCTTGACAAAGGTCACTAGAACACACATCAGCTTCAAAATCTCCAGACAGATAAGGGCTCCTGGACCGCACATGGTGTTCCTCGACACCTCGAGGCTGGGGGGAGGTAAGTCTGGTGCGCACGCGGGGCCTGACGACAGCTGCCACGATTCATAAATGCCAGCTCCCGAGGACAGAAGCAAGGTTGGCACATGCCACGGAAATTATCGGGACACTGCCATTTAAAAATGTCACTCTTCGAAACCACTTCCCTCCTGACTCTTGTGACTTTGTGTTCACTACTTTATAACTTTCCTGTAATGGAAAGTAACAGAGATTTACAGCAGCATGTGTAAAAACTAAAGTGCCAGTCAATGTTAGTATGCAGAGCAGATCAGGCAACATTTGCAGTTCGTTTTGCCGTTTTGTGGATCTTTAAAGAAATAGCTAAACCAAAAATGAAAACTTAGAAATTTGTTTTTCGTTTTTTTTTTTTGTATTTTTTTATAATGATTGGGAAATGTGATTACAATGAATGGGGTGTTAAATGTTTTAAATGTGGTCATTATGTATTATAAATTTGAGTTCTTATTATGAGCCAATATTTTGGTCTTGTTTGAAAAACAGACCCTTATTCTTATCTGGCACTGAATGTTGACACTATTGTCATCTGTAGAGATGCTTTAAAGCTGAATCAAACTTCATAATTGATGAAATGTTAAACAGTTACTGAACTGAATGATGAAATGCAACACTGAACTGACATGAGCTGAATGAATGAAACTGTCTTTTTTAAATAGCTGCACTTTAGAGCAGAATTGAATTTGTCTCATATTTGATCAAGTTTGCATTCATGAGTTCGCTGCTTTTCCTGTTTATTACTGTGAAGCTGCTTTGAAAACATTCTGTATTGTTTACACATTTATAAATTCAGGTGACTTTACTTGAATCTTTTCAATGAATCTGATTGATTCGATTTACAAACACACTCTTAATTATTTGCTCACAATCAGACTCATTACTTCACTGCCGTTGCCAAGGCAAAAGACGTAACTTCGATTTTTGTCGACAAAAATGAGCTATTGATATCTTTTGGGACATTCAAGACGATCCTTTATCATGTAGTATATGTATTTGAGTCAATGTCGTTGTTTTTCCGAGGAAAACTAATGAGGTCGTCTCAATCGTACGACTTCGAAAAAAAACCCCGAGAGAAAACAAGGCAGAACAGCGTATAACACCAATTACCGCTACTTTCACTTTGTTGGAAATGCCCAAACTGAGTTACGGCCTTTCCTGCTTTTGTTTTTGGCCATGCATTAATTGACAGTTATGGTGCGGTTTGGAGTTTATACGGTTGATCTGCCTTTGTTCGTACTGTCATTAAAGTCTGCTGCATTTTAATTACAATGTAGACATACAACGAATTGAATTAGATAGATGCGATCTTCCCAAAACAGCTCCATATAACAAAGCACTAGTAAAGACTAGATACCTTGGCAGCAATACAGTAATGCAGTGAATAACCTTTAAAGCATTCTTTCTTTTTTCTTTTTGTAATACAGATGCATTCACTCAGGCTGTCACTTATAGTTAGATGTGTGTGGGACTCGAATGCTGTAGATGAGCATGATCAATCATAAATCAGTAGCCTAGGTTAGGATATTTCCTACAAATCAAATTTAAAAGCAATTATGCTATGTCTCTCATTCGTTTACGTTACTGAGCATAGCAACTAAACTGGTATCCACGGTATCCACTTATGTTAACTTTTAGTCTTGCTTGTTATGATCAAATAAATAAAAAAAAATAAAAAATAAACCTTAACTACACTCACATTACTATATGCAATATCCTGAGACAGCCCATGATCACTAGATTTCGATACAGGTGTTATTTTTTTACTATAAACAATGTTTGTAAATGGTGATCAGCAACCAAACTATGGATAATGGTAAAGTTACTGTCTTTGGGCCTTGGTGTGACTTACTCACGTTTTGCAGGACAATGCAAAGACAGAGTACATTAACTTCAAAATAGGGGTAAAAACAAATCAGTTGAGTTCAAAATTTTTTAATGTAGATAATTCCATTACTAAACATCTAATGTTAAATTTCCAGTGTCCTGACCTACAATTAATTTGGCTGGACAAGTCAAAAAAAACTTAAATTCGTTTTTTATCCAGTTGCACTACCAGCGAGTTAAGGTTTCTTTGCTTGTTGTAGTGAGAGTACAGATGAGTCCTTGCTGCCACACACATATTAATTTTTTCCGCTCATTTTATGTGCATTAATAAACGAGACGTTAAGTCTTAAACACGACATCTTTTCTCATAAAAATGACAATTATTGTTAAAACAAACATCTTTTTTCATAATATAACGAGATATGTCGTTAAAACTACAGTGTCTTTGGTTCATGAAAACCACATACTAATAATTGTTAAATTAAGTTTTGTCTCATGAAAATGCACACATTATCTAGTTAAAAACGACATTTGTTGTTTCTCATTAAAACAACATATTTTTCATAAAAATGACATACTATCAGAAAAATGCTATGTTCTTTTACCGTTATAGAAGAGGGTTATTATTATGGTGAGGCAAGTTAAGCGGATTGGTCTGCACTGCTGTCCACCACGTCATCCTGCGATAAACAATGATCTGCACGCTGGCGGAAGTGGATAATAGTACAGATAATGAGATCAGGATGGCAACGAATTTAATGTCATTGCATTATAGAAGGAATACACACAACATATTTGTTTCATTTAGCATAGAATTACACCTTCAAGCTTTTAGTTAATTTTTAAGGTGCGTTGAGAAAGAAGTTCACAAGACGGCAAAAGTGCACCTGTTATTTTACAAAAGCATTTGTAACTTGTTTTGGGGTGTACACCTAAATAAAATCGGGACATTTACATTTTTCGCTGTTTTCACAACTGCAATTATTGCCCATCGCTGCCGAGCCGAGAAGGCAGTTTTATGCTCATGTAAGCTATATCTTCGCAAAAATAATCGCCTATGATCCAACCAAACAGTAGAACAATAACCGTATTGTGATAATGTGCAGTGCCGGTACATAAGATGACATCTTATTCTGCATTATGGAACAAACAGTAAAGGCAGGTTGAGTTGAAAAGTGGCATTACGGGGCCACCCACCCATTTGAAACAAACAGGCTATTAAAGCATATAATTTCTCTCTTTTTTTTCTTTCTTTTTTTTTTGATGAAGAACAAAATCTAGCTTAATTTAAAATAAATAAATACTCCAAAACCAGAGTACAATTATTGGATAGCATTATACAGAACGGAGAAAATGTCCTAATAAACATGCCGCTACAATAAAAACAATAAAATTAAAATACATTTAAAACAGTCCACTTATCCACTTCAGCAGCGTGCAGATCCTCATTTATTGCAGTACTGTGGCAACAGCAGCGCGGACAATCGCTTAGCTTGCTAACATAATGGAACCATCTTCTATAACAGGAAACAACATATCATTTTTATGACATAATATGTCGTTATTACGAGAAAAAGATGTTGTTTTAATGAGATAATTATGTTGTTTTAACAAGAAAATATGTCTTTTTAATGAGAAAAGATTATAACGAGAAAAGAAGTCATTTTAACACGAGAAAAAAATATGTTGTTTTAACAAGATAATTGTGTCGCTTTAAACGGAAAAATATGTCGTTTTAATGACATAACTCATTTTTAGGAGAAAAGATGTCGTTAAACCGGCATAAGATCTCGTTATTACAACATAATTGAGTGGGGGAAAAATGTGTGTGTGGCAGCAATGCGCCACCGTACATTACAGTAGTAAACACAATCACTGGTGAAGTTTAGTAGTGAATAACTACTTCAATGTCAGTCTGTTGCTTACACAAAGGCTATCATATAACTGCTCAAAATCCTTTTTATAGTAATTGCATGGAAAATGAGCAACCAGCACAATCTGAACACAAAAAATAGTCAAACTATTTTTTGAACAAAGTTAGAGAGCAAATAAGTTCAGAATCGATTCGCTGCAATATAGCACTGTATTAATATTTAGAGCTGACACACTCGATTATAAAACCTCGAGACGTCCGTTGTCAAAATAATATTGTAACAGATTAGTTGCTAAATAATTTTTATTTACCGTGTAAGCGGCTCATTTCGTGCAGTATTTAAATCTGCGGTGACCAAAGGTGGCGAGCAGTAGTAATGAGCCCTACGAGAGGGTTTTACTCAGCACAGCTACCGCAGGAGAAGAAGCCGAAGTAGCCAATATGCTGGCCTCGTTCTTATGTCAGGCGTTGCTTCCAGTACAGCGTACTCTCAGCTGCACTTCAGCGTGATGGGTGAAGGCGTTCAGGCGCGGTCCGTCGGAGTAAGCTTCACGAGAAGAAGAAACAAGAAAAAAAAAAGCGCCCGAGAGATAAAACTATCGGACGAGAGATCATCCAAAGTGTGGGAGCAAAAAGAGAGCAAGAAAATGTTAGGCCCTCGAACATTTGGAAATGTGACCGTTTTCCACTGCCAATGCAAAAGTTTTTCTTCACAATAAGGAGTGAATAGTGTTCTGCTCTTTCCCCCAGGTCGTCGGCAATTCCGTCAGTTCAGGCATATAGCTGTTTGTGTTAACATTTTATCGCTTATTACATTTTGAATTTTGCCTGTTATAAGGACCAATGTACTATTTATAATCGATGAACCAGAGTATGTATGGGTCAGTGTTTTGATTACAGAAGAGTTTGACAAAGGATAACTAACACATAATACAACACAACTCCGGGTATGTTTTTGATGAGGATATGACAATGCAAAATGGTTAAAATCTCTAAAAAGTCTATGTTGAATGATAAAGACCCTTTGTTAATAATTTACTTGGGGAAAAAATGGGCAAAACTAAAATATAAGTACATAAACCGATTCATCGATTAATCGTAAAAATAATCGACCGATTAATCGATTATCAAAATAATCGTTAGTTGCAGCCCTAAATCATTCATTTCCCACTTAAAAGAGATTCAGTAAAGCTGCCAATGTTTATCCAGTTCTGTGTGGGTACAACCAAGCCAAAGGCAATGTAAATATGCCAGAAATTTCTGATGCAACAAACATTTCAAAGCCTGAAGTGTGCGTGTGTGTGATTTTTACTTCACACACATTTCCATACTGATGCCACGGCTGTGATGAGATGACTATTTATCAAGCAGTAAACTAGGGCCCCTTTGAGTGTCTCATCAGGATCTTCAATAACACTTATGGATGTGACTGCTCTTAATATGGCCCTCTGGGCTGCTTGAAATCGTAATTTGAAACATTGATCCTCACAGGGCATGTGATTGAAATTTCACTTGAGCCAATGCAAGAACCAAGAAAACTCATCTGGAGGGGGATGAATATAGCAGAAAGTCTCTGTCCATTATACACAATGACAAATTTTGTTTGCTTTGAAGCACATTAATGACAACAATCATGCTTTCTAAATCTGAAATGACTATGAATTGCAGGGGGACGAAATAAGGTAGAAGTGATATAAATGAAATGGTACAAATGAGTTGCAGCTCAAAGATTATATTCAAATATATACATTTATTTTTCATAAATATAATATAATATTTATTTATTTATTTATTTATTTTCTAATTCAATATACAAACTTGTTTCATTTAATTAAAATGAATTGTTTTACACAGTATTTTGGGAACAAAAACTTTTCTAAACGTAATATACTTTTGGCTATGTAGACATTACATTTCCAGTTTTAGAAGAAATTTAGCAGAAAGCTGGAGCATGGATTCAAAAAATGTATTTTTTTGCTGAAATATCTCACTAAAACAAATATGTAAGAGAAAAACACCAAAAATGCAAAATATTTAATATACCAAATATAACATACACAGGTATCAAACTTAAAGTTTTATTTAATTTCTTTTATAATGCACTCCTGCACTAATTAAACAAAATGGTAACAATTTACATTAAGGTTACCTTTGTAAAGGGATTTTAAAGGTGTTCATAAAAGACTAATAACTCATTTACAAATGAAATATAAATCTTTCATAAGCAGTTATAAATGCATGAATAAAAAGCATGATTTTAATGCAATACCTGCCAAATAGTGAGACATTTTAAACTCACAATTTATAAAAGCTTAATAAATATAATTATTCAAACTTGTTTCACAAAAAAATAGATTCCTGATTTATTTCATGAGGCAGAAAAAAATAGATTATTACAAGCGGGAAACTAAGGTTGCTGTATTTATGGCCAAAGTTCCTTGAGGTTCATTTACAAAGTTCAAAATTCATTTACATTAAGGTTCCTGTGTTTTATAGCACTCATGAATAAATGGTTTACAGAGTGTCCACTTTACATTAAGGTGCACTTTCCACGTTATTAACATCTATAATTCCTGAAAAAATGTTTCACCCCTACATTAAGGTTTTACAGGTAGCATATATTGAGTTTTGTTCCCCCAAAATATAGTTTGATAACAAAATTTTCCAGATATCAAATTGCCGTGGATAAGCATCGCCAGACTTTTGGAAGTATCATGGGTAAGAGGGTAATGAGAAAGCCATAAATCAGCACCCCTTCAGTCTAAGCTATAATGAGTCTGCATCATGAAACACAGCAGGAATCTGGTTTTTGAGTAAAAAGTAAGTATGAATAAATATATTTATTGAAATTTAATACATGTGAGTCACAAAATTGCCCACTATTAAGCCCAGAGTATTGCATTAAAAATCACCCCCTTTTTGTGAAATGCATTTTATAACTGTTTTATCGATAATTTATAATGCATTTTATAATGCAGAATTAGTGCTCTGCATTTAGCCATCAAAGTGCACACACACGGCGGTGAACACACACACACCGCCTTGAACACACACCTGGAGCGGTGGGGCAGACATTTTATGCTCTGCGGCGCAGGGGGGGGGCAGTTGGAGTTGATTGCCTTGCTCAAGGGGCACACTCAGTGCATTAGTATTGCTGGTTCAAGATACGAACCCACAGCCTTGGGGTTAGAAGTCAAACTCTCTAACCACTGGAGCCCACGACTCCCCCAATAATAATACTAACTCCTCTCAGCAAATCCACTCAGTCTATTTTTCAACTGTTGATTAAATCGGTTCCTGTACTGTAAAAAAAAAAAAAAAAAAAAAAAAAATCTCCAAAACAGGATGCAGAGAGGCCCTAAAAGATTACTTGGATGCCAAAGCACTTAAAACAAACTTTATAGATATCATTTGCATTACGCAATAAAATATATCAAATCAGTTGGCAGCCAGGGAATAATAAACTAAATGCAAAAGACATTTTGCGCCGATAAATAAAACTCTACTACTAATCTAATGAGTCTTGCTTTGACATTTCACAGGACAGGCCTTGGTAGTTTTTCAGTGGTCAATTATTCAACTTTCACTTTGAATTCTCCCTCAATACTACGAATGCGTAGTCACTTTCTTGTCTGCCTCAATGTAAAAAAGCTTTACAAACTATAAACTATAATTCTTACCGGTGGTCCTGGAGCCCCTTGATCTCCTGTTTTCCCCTGTCTGTCATGCTGCGAAGAAGATAAGTGAGTGAGTAAAGATAGATAGTTTATTTCAACAACAGGTTCATGTTTGGCAATGCTGGGGGGTAATTGGGAGAAGATAGTTTTTTTTGTTTGAGTGATTTGTTTTTAATTAACAGAAATAAAACAGCTTAATTGCAGAGCTCTGTGTGGTGCATCACTTTCTCTATACCACCCAGGTCTATCACCTCCCTTCCAGCTGGTGACAAACCATGGCCACCATCAATCCAAAACAGACACTCTGTGACAAACCAGAACAGGCCCCTGAGCGCTGGCCCGAATGCTCGTCTGGACATAATGGACTATACACAAATATAATAAGTGCCTTCAATTTGTATGCTCAAAACACACGAAAAGGTAAAGTGCATGAGGTGGGCTCAATGAGAAAGCCGTCAAAACTGCCAGTCAACCGTTTTAATTTTCGTAGCGAGCCACGATGACGACAATTGTATCGGGAAAAAACTGACATAAAGACAGCCGCTGTGGCAACGTCGAGAGGGATTATGTTCCACGAAATGTCCCTCGATGGGTGAAGTAACCGACTAATTTCTTTGCTTCTGTGATAGGCTGTTCGTTCTTTGTTTTCCTCTGTGGCTTAAAGGCAGTGGAAACGGGATAAGAGTGTATACAAGCGTATGGTAGGCAACTGTCCAGCCTAATGATACAACCATGATCATTAATAAGTCAAGCAGGGGGAGGCTGGAGACCAGACGGAGATCCTGATTCTAGTGTGTGTTTGTGCTATGTGGAGAGTGTTGGATGAGATCGCTGTGTGCAGGGTTAGATGAAATAATGGACAGTGGCACAAGTGCACACAAAAGAGCCAGTGGACACTACAATGTCCTGTATCACTCAGAACTGGTCAAAAAATACCCAGGAGGCGGCTGACTTTCGATGATGATCGAGATTCGCCGAAAAACGGGTGTTAGTCATATTCTCACTAGCCTCATACCACATAAAGAACCTAACCGATGAATGAACCTAGCTTTTCAAATTCATCATCAAGACCGTTTTAATTCCTGAATGTGTAATGATGTTTGCCTACGCAAATCTCAAGGCACTACGGACACCATTAATCCTTAATGATTGAAACAACTAATCAGAAGGAAATCTTATGCTATCCTTCTTGAGCTGGACAATTGTCCTCGAACAGTTTTTCTTTTTTTTCGCCTTAATGTCATTAGGGCCAGATTGACAAAAACACCATCAAGAATACAATTTCTGCTACTCCTTAACTCCTTTCAACAAACAAAAAACAAAAAAAATGTATTGCTAACTAACTTTTGTAAGACATGTCTTTTGTTTTTTTTTTTTCATTTTCTTAAGCTGTAAAGCATGCAACTCCTTTAAAAAGAAGACTTCCTAAAAATCATTGTAAATAGGGTTTTATCGCGTAGGACGTACGCATCAAAAACTTGTCTACACTCCCCAACCGCGTCCGAATGACTTACTTAAATTTTATTAGGTCGTTTAATCATTGTCAGCATTACAAGTATATCACTAGTGACCTCTCATACATATTACTTTTGGGTCTTACAAGTAACTTTGCAGGAAATGCAAACAACGTAAATGGGCTTTTGATCGAGCATAATTTAATTGCGGTTCTCAGTGCGTCTGGGCAGCAAACTACGCGAAGATCAGCTAGACCCCAGCCTAGTTCTATTTGGTTCCCTCAACCAACTTTCGAATTCCCTTTTAAAGAGAGTGATCTGAGTAACTAGTATTATTTAATAGACTAGGGCAGCGCCTCGTAAGGAAAACACACCTTAAGGAACACTCTTATGACTGGAATTAAGTCTGATGAAAACTATTTATTTGTGTGGTCTGTCTTTGTGTGTCGGTGAATCTAAGCCAAGTCGAGTCGTGCAACTGTGGCCTTCATTATAGCCTCCGGTCCCAAACTCGTCTTTAAAGTGCGCTGTTGACAGCTGTGTGGTCGGGTTGTTCTCGGTTGTGCTGTTTAATGTCCTGTTTGTTCTTTCGTCCAAGGGATGTTTTGTAATATAGTGAATGGTCTATTTCATGGCCTTGTGAAAGTTTTGTAATCAATCTACGGGTTGCCATCCGGATTTATGTGCTCAAGTGAAAAGACTACAAGGCAGGGTATGTTTCAAGCACGTAGATAGATAATGATCTTAACACCGGGCCTTATGGGACGACGGCACGAAACAGCTCGATATCGAATTATATGTGTCACGCGAACGGGAGGGATCCACGTTTCAGTCTGTGCACTGTCTGACAAAACATTAAGACACACAAAAGCTATATGAAAAACAGCTAAGAAAAGCAGAGAGACAGATCAGAATACTGCTAAATAAACCAGACCGAGAATGGATGATAGCAATAAGTCGCGGTATTTTCTAAATCAGCTTTCTTTTTGCCTTTACAAAAATATATTAAGATGCTTCTGTGAAATACTAATATATTTGGTGGCCGTACGATAATGCCGCGATAATGAGACCATGCATTATAGAAACTGAGAAATTAACCGGGGTGGGAATAAAGCTCGTTAAAATGTGATAGTCCCCCCCCCCCCCCAAAAAGTTGGAGACGCTAACAGGCGCAAATACCGATGAACTCCGGATGTGAAAAAACAATCTATATGGTTTCATAGATGCACTTAATGCAGAAGAGGGAAAACCATGAAATAACTGATCAGAAATGGGTGCTTAAACTGTGCAAAACTGTACTAATCCAACAATGCTAGAAGTGGTCTGGGTTTTCTTCTAGGTAGAATATATTTTTGAACAAGAGTGGTCTGGGTTTCTTCTAGAATATTCATTTTTGACACAATATAAAAGGATAAAAATACATAAAATAAAAGAAAAAATTTTTTTTTTTTTTTTGTATTATTACTGTAAATTTTTGATTATATTATAGATTAATATTATAATTTAAATCTTTTTAAATCAAAGCAAATAATTATAATATAATATAATGCAATACAATACAAAAATAACAATAGCAATGCAATATAATATATATAATATAATATAATATAATTATAATATAATATAATATAATATAAGAAGGTATAATATAATATAATATAATATAATATAATATAAAATTAGAAGAAAATTATGTAAAAGGCCCATTTTCAGCAGCCAATACTCTGCTATGAAAATCTGTATAATATAATATAAAATTAGATGAAAATTATGTTTAAGGTAAAGTGCTGATTTGGTACTTAGTTATAAACAGTTGTGCTACTTCAGGTGTGAAACCTGAAGTTGCTGAAGTATTGAGTACACTTTGCAAGTACTTTTGCAAGTCACTTTATACTTTAAGTAAAATTCTGGTTGCCCCCCCCCCAAAACACTTTTTTTTTTCTTTCTATGGAGAAATTTTTTTTCTTTCTGGAAACACATTGCCCTGTTGTTCTTCTGAGAGATGAAGGTCTGCTTCTTGAGAGATGAAGGTACACTACTGTCTTGACAAAAGCAAGCAAGATTGGTGAGAGAGGGGCTGAGAGAATGTTTTGTGAGTGAGAGGATTCACAACAACACGAGTACATCAGAGTGTTTGAAAAAGAGAGTTTGAGAAACAGATGTTTCACTGGTGCTCAGCTAGAAGCTTCATTGAAAAGTACAAGACTACCGTCAGCTTCATCTGAACCAGAGAAGACTCTAAGGTGCTGCTGGCCTTTAGACAGAGTTTCAAAGAGAAATCATATCTGACACTGGCAAAGAAAATGGTTCAAATAGGTAAAAGTACATACAGATTCAATGGTGGGCCATTATTATAGATGGATGAAATTAAGTTTGAGCTGTTGATTATAAGGTTCTGAGAAGCTATGGGAATTGCTTACAGGGAAAGCTAAAAAGCTAAAACTTCAGCTGATCTTATCTTAATAAAACGACAACAATAAAATTAAATGCATAGGTCTAGATTCAAAAAAAAAAAAAAAAAAAAAAAAAAAAAAAAAAATATATATATATATATAATATATATATAATATATATACTATAGTATATATATATATATATAGTATATATATATATATATATATATTATATACGTATCAGACCAGGTATTTATATAAAAATTATAAAACATACATATAAATATATAAATAAATAGATAAATAGCAATGTACTAGTGTATGTTGGATGACCTTGGGTCAGGAAAAGGGCAGTCGTCTGCATGACACTTCAGCCTTTCACACAGAGCTCAAATCACTCACACACAGCATCACCTCTCTCTCCTCACCTCAGTGCTGCACCTGCTGTTGCTAGCAACACAGAGTGGCCTGTAAATCTGACAACATCAGAGGCATTGATTATTATTTGAGTTCTTGCGAGGGCAAAGTTTAGGTCACAAATATACATTAGAGAGCAGGCAGATGTGTGTGTGGTGTTTGTTTGTGTGTGTTGGTGTGAGTGAGGGGGGGGGGGGGGGGGGGGTAAAGACTGAATAATAATAATCATTTACATGCACAGATTTCAAATTTAAATTAAAATTCATCCAGTTAGAGCGTCTGTTAATGACAACGCGCATGGTAACTCTGTAATCCTATGAAAATATCTGTTCACACATGATCTTGCATTATTTCAGTAAGATCCTTTATGTATTACACAAGAGTTGATGGGAATATATATGGAGATGGAACAAATTATGGTTGGGATTCTACTATATATTACACTAAACTACCAGTTTCAAAAGTTTGGGGTCAGTAAGATTTTTTTATTTCTTTTGTAAGAAATGTATAATTTTATTCAGAAAGGAAAGCAGCAATTAAATTGATCAAAAACTGACTGTAAAGACATTTATAATGATACTATAATATGTTCTATTTTAGATAAATGCTATTCGTGGTTTGAACCTTCAATTGAAAGAATCCTGAAAACAAAAAAAACGCATCGTCTCTACAAAAAAATATGAAGAAAGTTTTCAACATGATAAGAAATGTTTCTAATCGAACACCAAATCAGCATATTAGACATGATATATTACAATGATTTCTGAAGGATCATGTGACATTGAAGACTGGAGTAATGATGCTGAATGATGCTTTGCAAATTACATTTTAAAATACATTAAAATACACTAAAATTCATTCAGCATCATTACTCCAGTCTTCAATGTCACATGATACTTCATAAATCATTCTAATATGCAGTTGTCATATATATATATATATATATATATATATATATATATTATATATATATATATATATACACATACACTGTATATCTGTGTATATATATATATATATCTATATATATATATCTGTGTATATATATATACACACACACACACATGCTTACAAGCATAAAATACAATATAACAAGAGTAGTTTTTAAACCGTTCCAAAACAATTTATTGAGCAAATTAGTTATTGTAGTTATGTTCCAAACGCTAACTCACAGATTCAACACAGATTCAGTGAGAACAACTACCTCATATGAGTAATTTGTTTAAGATTCAGACTACAGTGATCATATGAAAAAATGCATTGTGAAGCCCCAAATCTCTCTTATCACATTTTATTCAGATTTCAAGCTCACAACTGGTACAAAAGATTCAAACCTCTGTTTATTAGAAGAGAGCTCAGTTGTTGGGGTGGAGGAATCCAGACATTACAGAACTGCTAAATGAAATCAAACATTAAGATATCTCCAACACACAAGACAGAAGTTTTGCAAAGCCGTATCTGATGGTTTCACCATGTGCTTAATCTTTCATTTGAACTCTGCCCCACACAGACAGGCCTGGAGAATGCCAGCGTACCCGCTGGATGGAGTACACTAAGATGAAACGAGTTGCTTACATCTAGCCCACTTCTGTCTCGCCAGGAGCAAAGCAAACAAACATCAACCTGGTTAATCTTTAAAGCAGCGCTCTAATCCTGATCTGAAATGTCAACAGTCTCACTGATACCCCGTGTGGGTCAGGAGCCATGGATTACAGTAAATGTGTTAAAGGGACGTATGGGGGTGCGAGGAGGAGGGTATGACGGACATAAAGGCAGATCTAGTATTTCGAAAGCTCCAGTAATCTGCTGTGAACACGCACTCTCCAACAAAGAAGAGGTCATATGATAAGCCAGAGAGAGCCTGTAATGTCTGTCATTAAAGCGTCTAATCCTCTATACACACACACACACACACACATATATATATATGTGTGTGTGTGTGTGTGTGTGTGTGTACTATGTAGGCAGCTCATCCTGGAAATAAAGTGGCTTCTCTGTAATTGGTGTAGTTAAAATCTGCAGAACAAGTAGCAAACAATAAAACCTCATGCAGTTTTGCACTTGTCCCTCATTATAGTTAACCTACCCACAATATTTTGTGAGTGTGTTTGTATATAGACATATTGAAGAGACCTGCCTGTACATGCTTGGGTGAGGAAAGTGATATTTCTGCAGTGCTCAAATGCAATGCGAAACCCCCGTGAAACAGACGCTACAGGACATGACAGCCACCAGCCAGTGTCTTGTCTCCATGGCTACAGGTTGCTCGTCTAGTTGATGTCTGATGAAATTAAGTCTCTTTTGTCCCAAATGATCCTGTGCTCCACTATTGGTGTCACTGTGAGTCATCCTGGAGCAGCACAAGTGCTTATGTGTGCTGGCCATTCACACTCAACTGTCATGCAGACAGATAGTCAGAGCCACACAACAGTTTAGAGATGTACACATTACTGCATATACACTGTACCCAAAAACAAATGTTTCTTCAAAACACACATATAATTAAAAAGACACACAACACCCTAGAGAACAATCACTGACAAAAATTTACTACACTAACCATAATAAATACAAGTTACATTTTATCTTAATACATTTTTATTATTAAAATAATAATAATAATAAACTAAAAAAATAAGTTTATTAAGTCCTGAGTGTGTATATAGTTTTTTTATATTACATTTTTTTTGTTTTTTTATTGTATACATATATGTGTATAATGTTGATAGTTAGTGGTCGACCGATATTGTTTTTTTGATAGCCGATGCCGATATCTTGGAAAAGCAGGGGGGCCGATAGCAGAAATTAAAGTGTATGTTTTTGTTTTAGTGATAGTTATATCAAAAAAAATATATATATATATTAATAATAATAATTCAGATCATTTGATATTGGTTTAAAAAAAGTGTAAAATAAACACACTTTAGATGACAAAGTATTTTTCACAAATAAATAAATATTTAATAAAAATATAATTAAGAAGAAAGTAAATACTGTAACCAACAGGGCACTCAGTATTCTGGGAAGTTTGTGTGCATTTGGAATCATAATTATTTTTCAAATAAAGCCAGGGGGTTAACACTCATTTTACATACAGCACACAGAGAAAATGACATGAATATGACAGTGAGCAAATGCATAAAGTGCAGCATAATTTGAAATCACGAGTTTAAAGTTTAAAGCATTCAATTCACACGGACCGACCATCACACAGAGAACACGTGATCATGCTGGATAAAAATGCATGGGTGAATTCGACTAAGTTTGCGAAATTAAATGTTCATTAGCCTTTTAAAGATTTGTTATATAAATGCATATTTGCTTTATGCTGACGGCAAACGAGAAAGTATTATAAAGTTTGCCTTTCTATTACTAATAATATAAAAGCAATCGGTATCTAACACTTTTTGTATACATTAATTCCTTGGTTTAACCATTCTATCAGATTATTAGATTAGATTATTGGATTTCTATCCGTATTAGACAGAACTGTTAATGACGACGATCAACAAGAGGGAGAATGTGAGCTGTGAGCTGCCTTTCTCAAAATAAAAGTCCCGCCATATCAGCCGATACCGATATTTAAAAAATGCCAAATATCAGCTGATATATTGGCCTTGGTGATATATCAGTCGACCACTACTGATAGTATTTAAAAATCTGCAAATTACGTCCATAGTTTCTACCTTATCTGTATATTTATTATACATTTGTAACATATTGAAGACACTGTATATCCTGTACTTACTGCTTATTGCATTTCTGGTTAGATGCTAACTGCATTTCATTTCCTTGTAATTTACATGTGCAATGACAATAAAGTTAAATCTAATCTAATCTAAATGTAATTAGGTAAGTAAATCAATCAATCAGTAAATCAATCAATCAATTTATCAATAAATCAATCAAGGCTGGAAATAGACATTCTCATGTAGGTATTTACACAAAAATTTGCATTATGCATATAATCTGTATTATGGAATTGTGTTGAGTGTTTTTGGCTTAAAATAAAGAATAAGTAAGAAAGCTAAAATAATAGTAAATAAATAAATAATGGACATAGACAATCTCATATAGCTTATTCGCATAAATATGAGGATGTCTCTAGTCACAAAAAAATGGGATGTGCACAGGATCCCTATTGGAATTTATATATTTTGGAACCAATTCTAAAGGAAGCAAGTAAGAATCCTGTATGAATTAAACAAATCCTACTGGATAAAATGGAAATTCCTACAATATTTTATGATCCTTATTGTTTGATTCTTATAGTCTTATTGGATACTGTGCAATCTTTATCAGAAGCCTACTGGCATTGGAACACAAGACACTGCAACAAGGTCCCACCATGGGACAGTCAAAGAAATTGCTCTAGAAGCTGCTGAAGATTTAAAACTGCTGAAAGACATTCCTTTAAATTCATTTTGATATCCAACAAGGGCTTTTATCCTATTGGGAATCTTAACAGTACTGTTAGGAAGTAAGCTTTTTAATATATCTCGTTGTGAATTCCTGAAATAGAATTCCTATTAGGATGGACTCCAAATCAGGACAGAATTTCCAATAGGATTCTAGAGAACATTTTGAAGTGTACAAAATCATTGGCACACACCCACACACACATACAAAGCCCCTTATATCACTGGAAATAATGCAAAGAATAAAGCATCATCTCACAACATCCCAGCAGTTTGCCATGGCACCCTCCCTATCTGGAAACTGATGACTGACTGATGTCTGGCCTTTGACTGATGAAAAGCCAGCAAGAGTGAGACATTCCCAAAACACGCCTTTCATCAGCCTCTCGGTCAAACGAGGATACAAGACACTAACCTTTCCCATCTCAACACTCATAATTGCCAGACACTTGCAATTACCTCAACTGTCTACCAGCAGCAGCCAAACATAGCTAATTAATTCTGTAATTAAGATTAATTCCGAAATGTTCCCCCCCCCCCCCCCCCCACCCGCAGATATTTTCTTACCAGAGAACATTTGAGCTGCGCTATGAGCAAACCTATGGGGGAGTGCGGATTTTGACAAGGAGAGCAGATGATTTAGATCTGATAAGGCATTGAATGTGCTTTTCTCTGAAACCCTGCATTACAGTCAAATAAGATCTCGTTATGTCAAATTACAGTAAAGTGTTTTAGCAGATACCTTCTTAAAGCGACTGGAAGGTTCAGTCACCCTGGAGAAAACTAAAGAGAAGTGACTTGCTTCAGGCACAGTGATAATAACAGTACTGCTTTAGCTCTTGAACCACTCACACACACACAAATAAAATACACATTTAGCATTCAAAATGAACTGACAGCCTTCACATTATAACACCACAATTTAAAGCACTGAACTACCAACACTAATATACAAAAACTATGTTACCTAAATTCATGATATGATAAAACCGTCATTCTAAACTTCATAGTTAGCATTAGCAAGGCTGGAATGCACTACACTGCATCATACATTTGCCGACTTCATAATTACAGAGGAAAAACTGGGCATCTTACACTAATTGACGGAAGATCATACACTAGTAGACTTTCAAGTAATTTCGAACACACCAAACTCTGGATGGAATCAAAGCAAGAAGCTAAAAAAAAATCAGAGTTTGTGACCAACACACACTTTATAATTTTCTATTAAATATGCCAACTCAAATCTGCAGACTGGCTCTGACTTTCTTCAATTAGCGTCAACTTGTACAAACTGTAAATGTAACATCTGCAAGATCACATTCAGATCCTCCATCCAATCAACAACTGATTGATAGAATCAAATCCTGCCCTTCATTATTTTGTTTTTAAATAATCGGCTTCACTTGGATGTGCGTCACAATATAGAAGATATTATCTATAGTGACTTTAACCAATAACAGTATGACTATATGGTGAATCTAGATTAAAGACCTATCTCTTTAACCTGGCATACACACAATACACTATCACATTTTCTATAATTCTAATCCCGGTGAAAGGACTGTTAGGCTGCATTAATAAGGTCAACTGGAACCAGGAACACACTTCCTATTACACCCAATGTACTAGCTATATCATATGAAGAATGGCATCTACGCTAATACTAGTCTGTTTCATTATTCCGAGGTCACCGTTGCCATATGGATCCAATCTGTATCCAGATCAAGATGGTCACTGTAGCCACCCAGATCCAGTCCGTATCCAGACCAGATGGTGGATCAGCACTTAGAGACGACCTCTACAGCCCTGAATGTCAGCGGAGACCATGTCAACTAGATGCGCCCTAGAGACAGATCGGCACAAGACCACAGGAACCAGATGAGTCCTCTGCAAAATCTGACCTGTGTTGCAGCCTGGAATTAAACCACACCATGCTGTTTTTTTCTGGCCAGAGGAGAACTGGACCTGTGTTGAGCCTGGTTTCAGTCACTGATGGAGTTTTGGTTCCTTGCCACTGTCGTTGTGGACACTTGACTGATTGCACAGACACCATTTGAAGGGAGCTGATCTGGATGATGACATCAATGAATCATCAATGAACTGACTTTAGCTGGAAAAATTACTTTTTGTTATTGTCGTCTTGCATTTTTGAAATACTATTTTCCTGTTTGACACTGTAAAGCTGCTTTGACTCAATCAGTATTGTATAAAGGGCTATATAAATAAAGCTGAGGAATTCCTAAATTGCCTAAAATGTCCCAGTTTTGGTATTTCGCAATTTTTGGGACTTGCTTTCTTCCAACACGGAGATAAAATAACAGTAAATTACAGCAAGAAGGTTCACTAAATACAAAATTCTTGATAAAAAATAATCCAACAGTACATTTGAAATAGAATATTTATCTTTAAAGTTTTCAACACATTAACTCTACTAATGATGCTGCCTGTGTAGAGCTTACAAATCTTTCACTAATAAGAGTTCCAAATTGGTTAGGATACGGGGATGCTGCCTATGCATGCAGTAAAAAAACAACGCCGCTCACAAAGTAACAGAGAAAGACTGGAACAGAGCCACAATGCAAAAAAATAAAATATTATCATGGTTGTGACAACAAGTTCATGAATGCATTAACATTTACATATCAATTCCTATTCAGTATTCAGCACCTTAGACTGTACTGATGAACAATTGGCTAACCTTCAAGTATCAGCGTAAATCACAATCAGAACAGTGGTCATTTACACAAACAAAAAATCTTAAAGATACAGTAACAAAAATGGATTACTATATTTTGATGCAATAAACTTTAACAAACATTAGAAGTACCTATGGTCTAAAAAAATGCAAATCAACAAAGCTCGCCCACAGTACTGTCACAATGCAAAACTTCAATAAAACAGGATTTGTTCCAGTTGTTTACTGGGGGTATAGGGAGAGAAGGAGAGAGAGAGATAGTTAGCACAAAGCTGACAGCTGCTTGGCAGCCTCTCAAATGCAGCTTAACGTTCACCCTGTTCTGAGTGGCACACAATGCAACTATTCAACCCTCCAAACATCTAACTATCCCCACACACATAAAGAGATGCCTTCCAGTCAAGAGTAGTGAGCTTCAGCTCCCTCTGGACAAAATGGGGCTCCAATATTTTGCTCTCTCCTTTGTTTGACGTCTTCAGGCTCAATGCTATGGATGTTTTGTCATTGTCACCCTTTGATCCATTCTACAGAGATCACTTCAGGACGAACTGGAAAATTGCTCTGCTGTTGGCCACTGGATGGCGATCTGGTTCCATGAATAAGTTCTGGGAAGAGTGAATGAAGCACACTATGGCAAGCCGAAGAAAAGGACAAGGGTGTAGAATTCGAGGTACATGAGAAAGAGGTTTTGTACAAGCTTTCCTTTAGGGGTGGAAAGGGTAAAAACACAACCACAATATACAAATGGTAAATAGATGTAGAGAGCAAGCTTTTTCTGTGTCGGCAATGAGTCACGGAGGATATCAAAAAAGAAATTAATGAGCCACATTTCTTATTACAGCACCAAAATACACCTTAAAATAACCTCCTTTCAAAACATGGCAATGCATACTGTTTGCTCGCACCCAGAATGGGTTTTAATGCCACTTTTAGGAAGGACATTACAGTATCTCAATTAAGAGCTCAAAGTTAACAACTTGTGCTAATGTCATTATGCAAATTTGATATTTTTTATGTGGTACGAAAACATAATGAATGTTATATTTAGTGTTGAGCCGAATTTCCCTCCTCCTTCTCCTCGCTTAGTTATATTTTGGGGACAAAGCTGTTCTCAGAAGTAAGCAAAAACATGACAAAAAACATCCAGAGACTTCTTCAAATGTAAAATTCTACAGTATATACATACACAAGCACACACAAACACAAAAATATGGAATAATAATAAATAATATATATATCAGCCATTACTCCAGTCTTCAGTGTCACATGATCCTTCAAAAATCATTATAACATGCTGATTTTGTGCTCAAGAAACATTTATTATCATCAATGTTAAAAATAGTTATGCTGCTTAATATTTTTATGAAAACTGAAACCTTCAAAAGAACAGCATTTTTAGTATCACAAAAATAATATAACAAAATATTTTCTAACATTACAGATGTAATATATATATATATATATATATATATATACACACACACACACACATTTTAATAACAATAACATTTAAATTTCAATAATAATACAATTATTCTTATAAAAAAATTTTTACTTGTTGATTTGAATGTTTTTCAAGTTTAAATTTACATTTACATCATAATTTATGCATAAGTAATTCCTGAGTAAACGCATTCATACCATCGCCATGCAATGATAGTATAACACATCTAAGTATATGTGTAGAAATACATGTGAGCATGTGTACATGCACGAACGTGAGTGTTTTGAAAATGCTTTCCTACCTTACAGCAGGTCATAATCAGTCATGGCTCTTAGAGATTTCACAGGCGTATCTGTTGTGCCCTTTTTGTGAGATTGGTTGTCTTCTCAACTTACTGGGGGCCCATGGAGCTTAACCCTTTAGTGCACTTTGCAGAGCACTTTGTGCTAAAAATGTAGATGAGTGACATCCAGCAAAGCTCACTGTGCATCTAAAAGACCACATTTTATGAATCCAGATTCAGTTTAAATTACTAGAGATTTTCTCAAAGCTCCGGATGTATTGTATTCCAGGTCTTAAGCGAGTGGATGGGCAGGGTAGATTAAAGCAGAGCACACACACCATCTGGGGAATGTCTCATGCCAGTCAGTGGCATGCTGCTTAAAGCACAAATACACAAATATAAACTGCCATTGAACCAGTGAAGTATGTGGTTGAAAAAACTAGCAGGTCTAATTCCAGTTTAACATTTCTTCTACAGTATATTACTTTCACTGGTAAAATGAATGAATGAATGAATATACTGGCTACTTTACATCTTGATAAGTGTTAACTTCTATATTCACTGACCTCACAGATAGTTCAAGGAAAGAACTACACGAATATAAAACCGTCTACACCTATCCTGCCCTCAGCGAGAGGGTCCTGCTCCTGATTGGCCTTCACCAGTCCAAAGCCGCATGCCCAGAGACCACACGTGTCTGTAGACATCTGAAAGCATGGGGTTCAAAAGTCTTCAAACCCCATGTCGGCGCTGGAAACCATAATGAGGTCACATCGTTTTACCCCTTGACCTTACCGTACAGCAACTGGACTGATCCTGCAGAACAAAGCTTGGTGCCACTAAAGCACCCGGTCCAGAATTCCTGCCTCTGGCAAAACTTGAGCAAACGAGGTCTGGCAGTGGAGTCATATAGCAGGCTAGTGTGACAACTGCTCTTGTAGCTTGTAATCAAAGAAGGTCCAAATGCTCAATGAAAAGAAGACTAAATGCAAATCAGGCAATTTTTGCTGTCATCTAGCCAATTAACTTCACTGTATACAAACATCAGTCAGCAAAATGTGCATGACAGGAGAAGCGTAAAAATTACGGCTCTTTAAAACTGTTTTGTTCTCTTTAGCAGTGCCTCATTTCATTCTGGGTTAGTGTTTAAAGAGAAAGCTAACCAATGGGTCATTCCAGACACATATCACTTTTTTCCTCCATGGACCACAAAGAGTTTTTTTAGAAGCTGCATTCAAATGTACCTTTTCCAGTATAATGAAAATGGAGGATCAGAGCTCTAAAAAATTAGGGATACACCAATATCAACATTGTGGGCAACAACAATAAGCCAAAAATTACTGGTCATGGCAAATATTAAAAGTCTACAAAACTATTACTAATTAAATAAACAAAGAAAGACAGATTTTATTTTTGAGATATGCAAAAGATTACATTTAAGCATTTTTTTTTTTTTAATTAGCAGTGTGATTAAAAGTTAGAAATGAGTGTGCCAAATTAAATACCACATGATGACTTAAAAGCATTTAAATAAATTATTATTGATATTTTAAAAAAAACAATGACAGCTGTTTTTATTAAAGAACGTGCAGTTCAGGTCTTTGAATAAAAAAAAGACTGAGAACTAATTGAGAGCTATTATTAGCCAATAACCAATACAGTGCAATATTTTATCCACTGCTACAAAAAAGCACCCATGAAAGTAGTATATAAAAGTAGTTCATATGACTAAATTCACTTCTTTCAAAACCATAAGATATCTTTAAAAGAACATTAGACCAAAAATCCCTGAAAATCATGCTCTCCATTCTCTGCACTGATTTAAATATGGTGCTTTTACAAACAACATGATAGGCTGGATATTTTGGCAACAACTATTATTAATGAATGTAAACCAAACCTAATGGCAGAAAGCTAGTTTAGGGAACGTTACTTATTACTTGAATTTCTGTTTGCTCCTCACACAAAGATTTTAAATACAACATATGAGTCAAGAATTAGTTTGATGATTCATGTTTTTTTTTTTTGTCATTTTGAATAAAAACAACAACAAAACACTGGTAACGAACACTCTTAAAAATTTCTCTTTGTGATTCACAGAAGAAAGTAAAAGCCCTACAGATCTGAAACAACCATGAGTTAGTGAATTAATTGAATTTTAGGAGAACTAGTCCAAACCAGACTGCATCCTGGCCATTGAGCAAGTCTCCTTCTCATTCAAGCTAGAAGCTCTGACCTACATTACCCATCTACAGTATCACAGAGAGAGTTCATTTCACTAAGCCATCCTTCACACATACACCCACATCCTGAGTGCATACTGTATCTAGTCCGTAACCAGCAGAATCAAACCCTCAAGGTCTCGGGTTGCCAGAGTGGCCCCCTTTAAGTAACTGGCCGCTTAATGTGTTTATCCCATGCAAGCGTGGCTCCTGCTACACCAAGGCACCCTGGGAACAGGCTGAGACAGTCAGATAAATCATCACTCGGCACATCTGTCCCCAGTCGCGGCCATCCATCCTCCCTCTCTCTCCACTTTTCCCTCCGTTTCTCCTCATCGGAGACTCAAGCAATTCTTTTCCTTTGGGTGAGGACGTTTGTCTCTGTCTACCTCTTCCACAGGCTGCTGCCATAGGTTAATATTACATACTCAGATCTATTGCTCAGATAATAGCGCCGTACGACAAGGTCACTGCACTGGGTTTCCGCAATGTTAGACCACAAATAGTTAACTGAAGCCAGCCTACCTGTGAAGGGCATAAATTAAGGGAGTAAACTCCCGCTGTGAGAGCATCAACTCTTGAAATCTCCATACGGCCTGGTTGAATTTGTTCCAGTGTTTTATTTACCTGAAAATGAAAATTATGCTAAACCACAGAAGAGCTATGGCAGTAACTGCATATAAATATAAGCCACCTACGTATTTCAAGGGCAAAATTAAGGCCAAGGTATATAGTAATGGCGTAGGAGTTTTTGGATAACATACTATAGTGCTACGATGTTTTTTGTACATGTATCATAGTACACTGCAAATATCACAGGAAAATGTGAGATGATTGATAAAAACAGCTGTTTTACTTAGTTTCTCCAAGAAACAAAAAACAAACAAATAAACAAAAAAAAAATAAACACCTATGTGTATCATAAGACATTAACAGGTTTCTTTGGCAAATCTATAGTTTTCTGGACATGTACTAGGAGTACCGTATTATTTATAAGTACCTACTTGCAGTGCCAAAGTTACTGGGATATACTATGAAGGATGTTTTGATTGTTGGTTACTTTTAATATTGTGTCCTGGTTTTACTCTCTCTCTGTTAAAAGCAAAAGTAGACTTTTAAGGATTATAAATATGGCAAGTAAAATACTAATTGGTGAGAGACGAACATCTCTCACTGATCTTTACACTGTGGCACTAAAAAGGAAAGTCTCTGTTATTACGGGAGACTCTTCTCATCCTCTGTACAGTTCTTTTCAACTACTTCCAACCGGAAGACAGTACAGAGTGCCTTTGGTGAAAATATAAGAAGTATAAGAAGATGTTTATTCCAATTTCCATTGTTATTATAAATAGGATCTTTCTCTCTCTATATATATATATTATATATATATATATATATATATATATATATATATATATATATATATTATTATATATATATATATATATATATATATAATTTTTTTTTTTTTTTTTAATATATATTTTGTGATGTAATGTAGTTTGTTTGAGGACTATTTGTGCTGTTTGTGTGTTGAGCCTTTTGTCTGAAGACAATTTTCTACCCCATTGGGGATAGACAATAAACCTTTTGAAATTGAAATTAATAGTATATGAATATGGTAATCATTCAGTACCATATTGTAAATCAGAAAGTAATTTTTTTCTCCACTTGCTAGCATTCACATGTATAAATACAGCTTCACAATCAAATATAGAAACTTGATAGATTCAATAAGTGTGTTGGAAGCATTCCTCAGAGATTTTGGTCCATATTGACATGATAGCATCACACAGTTGCTGCAGATTTGTCGGCTGAACATCCATGGTGCGAAATCTCCCGTTCAACCACATCCCAAAGCTGCTCTATTGGATTCAGATCTGGTGACTGTTGAGACCATCTGAGTAAAGTGAACTCATTGTCGTGTTCAAGAAACCAGTCTGAGATGATTTGAGCTTTGTGACATGGTGCAGTATCCTGCTGGAAGTAGCCATCAGAAGATGGGTACACTGTAGTCATAAAGGGATGGATATGGTCAGTAAAAATACTCTAGGCTGTGGAGTTTAAACGATGCAGTGTATATAAACGGTGAGTGTATATACACACTGTACATACACAGGAAGACAGATGGATAGATGGATGATAGAAAAACTTTTATACACTGAGAACAAACTAGATTAAACTGAATGTTATCTTAAAATGAAACTAATGTAGATCTGAACTTAATATTACATGTATAAGTGCAAGTAAATTATATGTGCTTAAAACAGAAGTCTAAACATGTCATAATTAGACTGCTCAGACGTTTTTATCCAATGAAGTAAAAATGAAATGAAAATCTTCGGTAACACTTTAGTATAGGGACCAATTTTCACTATTAAACTGGTGCTTATTAGCATGCCTATTATTAACATTTTAGCTGTTTATTAGTACTCATAAATGACTTATTTTTATTGGGAATATTTCACACTATTAACTATTTGCTTTTTTTAATATTTTGAACTACCTTCCTTAATATTGTTTATTATTAAATTAGGATTTTTTTGAGGCAAAAGTCATGGTTAATGGTTTGTAATAGTGCGAACTGGACCTTACAATAAAGTGTGACCAAACTTTATTTGTGTATAAAGGTTATACAGATATATACGATAATAATACAAAGAGACATATAATACAAACCAAGTGGATTAAACATCATAAGCACTTTAAATGAGATAAATGCAGATCTGAACTTAAAATTACATGTATGAGTGTATGTAAATGATATGCACTTAAAACACATCACTAAAAAGGTTAAAATAAGACTTCAAAACATTATAAATAACATTAAGATGAAGTAAATGGGTTTTTTGGTTTTTTTTTTAAACATACTGTTTGGATATTATATAAATAAAATAAAAAAAAGGATACAGAAAGTCAACTTTCGAATATGCAGAAGAAAGTTATGTGACATAACTATTTGCAAAGTACTATTTACATGGAGCAAACTCCACCCACAGAAATTGTGATGTTAACTGAAAAAAAACCAGTTTAAAGAAGTCCCATTTATTGTAATCTATAACTACCATCACGTTAACAAGGCAAAAAAGTCTGAGACAAAAAAAAAAAAAATTAGTCCGAGAACAATTTTACAGCTCAAATAAATTACACATTTTTATATGGAAGACTTTATGTCACTACATCAGTGCTGCATGTACTGTTGATAGAGTTTAAATTGCACTGAACCCAGAATATTCCTTCAATATTACACTTCAAAATTCATACTCCTCATACCAAGGTAAAATTAACCGGCATTTACACAGGCTTTCCTGGCCATCCTCCAATGCATGCCCCAAACAGAGAGGGGTGAACACATATCAGGAGTCTGCTGTTCAAAAACCTCACCCTACAGGTGCCCGTCAAGAGGTCACCGGCATGTGTGCAGCCTAATCTAACATAGCAAGCCAATGAAAAACACTGCCAACTGGTCCACATCCCGCTGGTACATCTCATTCTCCTGCTGTCTGTCTTTGACAAGACACATACAGCAATGCACATATGGAACGATCCACAGGGCGTCCATTATTAGCAACATCAGTGCTAAGACAAATACCATTGCTTTATATACTGTCAAAAGCCTGGGTTAAAAAAAAAAAAAAAAAAAAAATAGATTTCTAGTATAGTATATCAAAAAAAAAAGGATTTCTAGTAGTATATCGAATTCAACCTGAAGTTTTCTATAAGATGAGATCTGGCTCCTGACCACTGAGTGTTAAGAGATCGTCATGACATGAGGTTTCGGAAAATCTCATCGCTGTTCTGCCTGCGTAGTCGCAGATTTGCAAAGGTGTGAGGAGACTTACAGAGGAGGAAGACAGTGACCTTGCATCACCTTGACCACACACAGAGAGTTCAGAAGATGTGGAGGGGGGAAGGAAAGGAAAAACATGCAAAACGCTTGTTATTCTGTGATGCAAGGCTGTAGCCATCATTTCATGACGGGAAATAAAGTTTGATTTAGAGAACCACATACACTTAGATGTCGTTGATGAAAATATTGGAAAAAATCCAACACCAAATGCATTATCCAATCAGTGAAGCTTGTTTATATGCTAGTGTACTAATAAAAGTTGACATTTCTAATTTAGCAAAATGGAACAAAAATACTAATGATGACTCTTATATTGAGGGCTGTGTCCTATAAAATGCACTGCCCAAAATTGCAAATATCACCATGCAACTTTTGTAGAAAATCATAGTTCATTACTGTCTTTGGTTGTACAGCAAAGTTCATATATTACTGCATTAAAGTGGATGGAACTTATTCACTTTTAAAGTTGCTTTCATCTATACCTTAAGCTGTCAAATTTGGTTTTGATAGGCTGTGATGTTCCTGTTTTAATAGGAAATGGGCCAACACAGAAAAAGAAAACGTTTCATTTAAAAATGAATGAACTAATTACTTGTTCAGCAAATTATTTAATTTGTTTTCAATTGTTATGAAGGTATATCGTGCATTATAATGCAAAAAATGTATTGATAAAGTAACAACTTTAACAGCAGTAATTCAGATTATGCAACAGTAAACTGTAAAAAGTCTAACGACTTCAGCTTCAATTTTTTTAAATTATTCCTTCATTGGCAATAAATGTTTTTGTATTTTTTTTCTATGCAACTGAATAAAGTAGAAAAATTCCTTATAAAGATGTGATTATCTAATTAAAAAAAGTTTTTTCTAAAGGGCTTCTAAAAAAAGTCATCAATAAGGACTTAAAATGCATTTATGCAAAAGGTCAGCATACACTAATCACATACTGTATAGTAGGTAATACATTTGGTTTGAAACTTGCTTTGTGACCATTAAAAAAAGTATGTTCTATACAGTGTGAATGCTGTACCAGCACTAGTGTCAGTTGCATCACTTTACTGCCATTCACAAATCCTCTCCTGTAGCCTTATGGGATAGTAAAGTGACCATTAGATACACACTTAATGCTTTATGAATATTATGAATTCAGACATACTACTCGGCTCACCTACTAAGAAATCATGTTCGCATGCACAGACAAACTCAAAAATAACAGACACAAAGTCAAAGCCACAGTACTCCAAATTTGATTTCATAGGGTTTGAAGGAACAAAGAGTATGGTTGTAGAAACACTTCAGGACAATATGCATTTACTTATTTGATGCTAACAGTGAAAGTCATTTGTAAAAGTGGAAACTTGAAAATAAAAAATGACAATCTAACTTTTGTGTGGAAACTTTAGCTGCAGTCGCCAGCAGGAGCTGTCACTAGAGAAACGGTCCACTGGAAAA
The DNA here is from genome assembly GCF_018340385.1 of Cyprinus carpio. NCBI lineage: Eukaryota > Metazoa > Chordata > Actinopteri > Cypriniformes > Cyprinidae > Cyprinus > Cyprinus carpio. The sequence goes on along the minus strand of NC_056584.1, from coordinate 21,947,295 downwards.
CGTTTGTGTCAGTGTAAATATGTACAATTACCGTTCATTCCCTCTCTTACACAAACAGCAGGGCGTCCACTTTAAATTAACCTACAGTTTCCTTACCGTATGCAAATGTATTTTCAGTACCACTCGAGACAGCATTGTATGTTAAATAAGAGAAAATTGTTTTTTTCCACCGAGCTTCACAATCTACTGTCTGTTTATATTGTAATCACTGACTGAGAATAGAATGCAATTACTTGCTATTGTTTAGAAAACACATGCAATATGTTATACGATGACAATACAAAATCTGTGATGCTTAACGGAAATGTCTGGATGATTGCAATCCATTTTCACAGCACGCTAAACTGTCAAATCTGCAGGTCGAATGACTTTTGAGAAACCGAGGCCATCTGACTGTGGCCATCCACTCTGCATGTTGCAGCACGAGGTTTCCCATCAATTATTTAAAGGGCACAAATTGATATCACTGCTGCTGGATCCTCTGGTTACGAGGTAATATTCTCTTACTGCGGTCATCCACCTCCAACAGCTGGGGAAAACTTCCATGACATGACACAGAGTGACCTAGTAACATGCTAGCTCGTTTATACACTAGTACTCACTCCGATTTCATTCCCTCATGTTTTATGGAATGTATTGGTTTTGTTTTAATTTGTTGTCGCCTGCTGATGTCGGCTGAGGTCCATGGAGAGCCAGACACATGCCATCTGTTGGAGCTAATAGTACAATTTTGGGAGTCACATAAATTATTGTTCATAACATAAAGCATAAGATCCAAATGTTTTAGGAATAAATAAATAAATAAATTCACTAATTCAAATCAAAGTTAATTTGGCAAGAAAAGGCAAACTAAATTATATAAGTAAATACTGTAATGGTAAGATTTTGGGTGTCATTAGAAGGTAACAAAATATATTGTCATTAACCTAACTAATCTTTAAAATCTCACGTGTTTTTGGTTTTACTAATTAAGTTGTATTAAAATCCTTCTTTAACATGAATGTCTGGAATCTCATCAAATGTAATTACATTTGAATTGAGCTAGCAAATGGAATGTAGAATTGCAATTTGAATTTAAGGACATAAAAAAGGAACCGAAATTCAATATTAATTTAACTATAAAAACAATTTTAATTTTAACATGGAAAGGCTTTAAGACTGTCAAGATAAACTTTAAATATTGGCTTGACAAAAACACCAATAAATAAATAATAAGCAAAAATGTTGAGGTTTGAAGGGTTTACATGTATATTATTCCCATAAATTAATAAATAAATGGATTGCCGTACAGGTGGATATGTTCTTTACACTTCTGCTTGAGTGAACAAGAAATCAGTATCCGGGGAATTAAGTGTTCGGTGAAGCATCTGAGTAATTAAGTATACTTCAAACTAATATCTGATCCACATCTCTAGAGAGAACAAGCTAAACAGATCAGTGGTTTGAAAGTTAACCCATCCAATGGTAACCAGGAGAGAGAAAAAAAATGACCTGAATGTAGAATTTCAAGCAGTAAAGGTAGTTTTACAGTGTCTATATAGGGGCTGAATAAAATGGTATATGGTAACTTCCCATAGTGCTTTGCTCTTGTGGCTGAGCATGTCGTGACATTTTACAGACGACTGGAGATGGAAACCCAAATGGTTCACTGCCACTGAACAGTATGAATGAGGTATTACAGCACTGGGAACATTGCAACTTACAGTAACGGCTCGTTTTCTAAGGTTGCAGTCTTCAATCTTCATTAACATTCTGACTCAACTACAATTAGCCCAAGAGTCACTAATTACATACATCACCACAATTAGCGAATTCATTATAATCCTTTTTCTCTCTGAGTAACACTTTTGCTAAGATAAAAGGAGCAATTATGATGCCTGCACCCACTGCTCTAGTCTCACAGCAGAAAATACAACATGTCAGTATCTCAGAGTTTTCTGTGCACATAGCAGGGATTGCACAGTTCCTCTGCTGTGTTAATGGAGAGGGGAATAAACCTTAAAACCTTCCAGTTACTCAATCGGAAGAGCATGGTGCAACCAAAGTCATGGGTAAGATCCCCACACAAACTGATCATACTTTATAAAAAAATAAAAAAAATAAAATATAAAAAAAAAACTCGCTTCATAGGGCCCTTAACATGTATTTTTTGTTCAACTTTTAATAAATTGATGTGAAAATGTATAAGTTTCTTATTTCTAAAGTTTCTAAAGTTTTTTATTTATTTTTTTATTTTTCTTTTTTTTAAGGGGAAATCAGTTTACTAAATAAAGTAAACTTGACTGACTGCCTGGGATATTTGTGTTGTTTGTTATTTATACTATTTATAATTTTTGTGCAGTTACTGGCCTGTCAGTTGAGTTTGTGGCAAAACATTTAGCAGTGTTTGCATGTTGTTTACTACTGCATAAAATTTATTAAAATGGATGCTTCATTTCATAAAGTACTTTTTGATTTCAAAATGCACCTAAATTTTTTGCATTTTGTATTTTTCAGTTGAATAAAAGACAATTTTTCCCTGTATATTTCATCAAGTATTTCTTCAAAAAAGTCTAAAAAATTTTTTGTCTTTGTGTTTCATGTACTATTTCTTCAACCTCTGTGGTATATCTACCCCTACTATTATATATCCATTTATAACATCCAATATCTATCTACAGCTATATCTATACCTATGCATCTATATAAACACATGTGCTGTAGTATTATTTTAAACTTTAAGTTCTTGACTTCAAAACTCAGAGATTCATAAGTCTTTATTTTAGATGACACTAAGAAAATAAACAAACATGCTAGGTATGAGATATAACTGCAATACTAGTTGCTCCGTTAAAAAAACAAAAACAATAACATTACTTAAACATCTACAGATATATACGTCACTGCAAACAATCTTGATTACCAGATCCTGCCATAACTGCCAGAATTAACGCTTTCTTGGCTTTGATGAAGGTTTCTTTTGCTTTTACTAAATGGAACCAAAACGATTATTTAATTCCACTGATAGTCGTTCAGGTGTTCAGTGCTGCATACAGCATGAAAAAGCAGATTTGTACATTACAGATAAGAGTGAGCTCTCCATGTCCTTAGCCGCTCAGTGGAGAGTTTGAAGCTCCTATTTGATAATACTCTGCATCCCACCATTATGAGTGAGTGTGAGGTGAACGCACACATTAAACCCACACATGACTGTACGCTAGCCAGGGCAACGCCGTGCACTGGAGAACTTGGCAGAACATTAAACGATAACATGCTCTGTGTATGTTCTGGCTTCGGGGCAAGTGCACTGTGGTACGCAAGTGTGGGCTGTTCCCTTTCTGTCTCCTAATAAAACCATCTTTTTACTGTGGGTGTATTACAGAGGTTTGTGCCCTTTCTGTTTACCCAAGTGCGCACACACACACACACACATACACACACACACTCCCACACACCTGCAGCACAAGTAGCCGTTCTCCAACTCAATTCTGACTAATTACATAAATGTATGTCAGATGAAGTTGCCAGCTGACTATGTGTAACGTAAACTGGCAGTCTGGTTGCCATGGCATGCGTGCCTGTGCTTTTCTACGTCCTGTTGCGTAGAAAGCCAGCAGCACAGAGCTTTGCACCTCATTCCAAGCACTGATGAATATTTCAGTGTGCCGCCACTGGGAAGGAGAGAGATCCTTTTTTTCTGCTGGCGCTCCTATGCTTCCAGTTTGATCTCCTGTAGCATGTCACATGGTCCCAAAGTCCTCCAGTTTTGCTCATCACGCGGTGTCAGTGCTATCCATAATGGATAAAAGCAACCACTTTGCATTACTATTCATGCCTTTTCTCCTAGTGCAATTCAGTCACAACGCATTATTATTTAAATTAACCTGATCTCGATGCCACCCTCCAACACAAACAGACGTGCAAATAAACGCACTCACATGCAATCGCATGTAAACACATACCAAAGTGGTCTCATTGGCAGGGGCGTCACTAAACTTAAATAACTTCGGAGGCTTAGCCCAGTAGTGCCATGCAATGCAAAGCTGCCTGCAATTAAATAATTCAAACCAGAGTTCCATTTTATGTTGGAAAGGCTAAAACTAAAAAGAATTAAGAATTAAAAACATGGTAAAAACATACAATTCTAAATTAACATAATAATAGTAATAATAATAATAATAATAAAATATACCTTAATATTAATATTATATTTTTTAATAAATCTTTGCAAATCGCCTCTCCTAATAACGTGCTAATTAGCAAGTTTCACGATGAATGCGGCTAAAGTAAACAGTCCCTCAGAGAGTGGCAGGGTCACCAGAGCTCATTTGCATTTAAAGGAAAATGCTACAAAATGGCTTGCTCTGAAAAGAGCTGTTTATGACAGGGTAAAAAAGGTGTTGTTTTACACTACCACTGATAAACGGAAGAGCCACAAAGACAAAGAGTGCAAGGCTTTGTGCAAGGATGCCAAGCCATGTGTGCTCGTAATTCTGTGATGTTATGAACATACAACAATTATATATTTAGGGCTATCCAAAAATAAAAGGTCTAGCGACGCCCCTGCATATTAGTATTTATAGGTATTTGTATAGTATTTTTACATTTGAAAATACATAAAAAACTTGTTTTTCCAGTGGAAAGCAGTTGTCTGACCCAATTTGGTAGCTCAATAAGGCACAAAAACAGCCATTCAGAACATATATGAAATTTAACATACAGTCAAGAGGAGTGGGATTTTGGACCAATTAAACTGGGTGGTGGGCGGGACTACCCAGTATGACACTATATAAATAGAAACTAGGCATGTGGACCGTTCTGAACCTTTGTGCTTAATTGTTTATTTTAAGCATAAAAACACAATTGTCCAAGGTTTAGTCTTAAAAGAAAATTTACCTAAGAGGTTAGAGAAAAAAGAAAACTACTCCAAATATATTGTCTGAAAACAAGTCTTATGCAACTTTGCTTCTCAAGTTAATTAATCCTATTTAAAGGGTGCTTGGATATTTTCTACTAGAAAACTTGAGGAAAATAGCAATTAATGAAAAAAAATTTTGCAGTGCGAGAACACACTCGCCCTCTCTCTGATCTTCAATCTCATAATTAACATGAGCTCTTATCCCATGGGTGCTCAGATCCATTCCATTGTTATTTTGGTATCTTTTATTGCTATATGCTTGAGTTATTACAGATATTGACATTCAGACATTATTAACTAAACTTCATCAGTAAGATGGCAGGAGGGCTGACTCTTTTGACCCCTCCACCAAGAAATCTATGAGAAAGGCTTTCCGGCTTGCTTCCATGAACATTGATTTAGCCTGCACGTCTCAAATTTCCTGAATATATTATAAGAGATATTGTATTTGCTTAATCAGTGAGGAAGGCAGGTAACCATAATGTGATATCTTCCAATAACTCTGAACTATTAAAGGCTAAGGCCTGTTATACCCTGCATACATAAACAGCACATTAGCTATATACGAAAAGCACATTAGCTAAACACACACACGCACACACACACACACACACACACACACACACACACACACACACACACGTGGACACAACAAGTAAAGAAAATAATCACTCCCCTTTAAAATAATCACATTTTGTTGTTTTGCAGCCTGAAATGAAGACAGACTTAGTTTTTGTTTTATCCAGCTGTGTTTACTGCAACTTATAACATCCAAGTGAAAGATATAACACCAACATGTCAGATAAAAAAATAATAAAAAAAAACAGAATCATTGAGATGGAAAAATGATCACCCCATTCTGTCAGTATTTTGCTGAACCACCTTTTGCTTTAATTACAGCCTTTAGTCTGCTGGTATTTTTCTCTACTAACTTTGTACATCTAGACATTGCAATATTTGCCCACTCTTCTTTGCAGAATAAGGATATCACCACCTCTATGCTTTCCTGTAGGAATGCTGTTGGATGGTGAGCTGTCCTGGATTCCCGCCAGACATATCATTTGGTGTTGAGACCAAAATAATTCGATTTTACTCTCATCTGCCTCAGAATCTTCAAAGTGTGTTTTGGCAAAGCTCGGTCATGACTGCATGTGGCTTTTCTTGAGGAGTGGCTTTTTTTCTTGCAACCATCCCATGCAAACCACATTTATATAGAATTTGTGATATTGTTGTCACGTGCACACAATGACCACTCTTTGTCATAAACTCCTGCAACTGCTTCAGAGTTGCTGTAGGTTTCTTGGTCGCCTCTCTGATCAGTTTCCTCTGGCTCTTTCATCCAGTTTGTGTGACGTCCTGATAGAGGGAGGGTCTGTGTTGTACCAAATACCTTCCACTTCTTAATAATAGACTTCACTGTGCTTCTAGGCATTGATAAAGCCTTTTAAAAAAATTGATCCATCTCCTGGCTTGTGCCTGTCCACAACTTTACCCCGGAGATCTTTTGACAGTGTCTTGCCACCCATTGTTGATTGTTTGTTTCACTACCAAGGACTGAAATGCTCCATGAAAGCTCTTTTCATGCTGAGCTAATCAAAATGATCAAGGTGAAGGTGATTAGCTACACCTGATTGAGGGGTGATCCATTTTGCAACTCAGTGACTCGCTGTTTTTTTTTTCTAACATGTTGGTGTTATATCTTTCACATGGATGTTATAAGTTGCAATGAGTAAATACAGCTGGATTAAAAAAGTCATCATTTCATAGATTACATGTCAATACTGTAAACTATTGGTTGGTTGGCGAAATAAATACATGCAAATAAATGCTAACACGTGACATGACAAAGGCCAAAGATTTACCCTTGCTAGTAGTGAAAATTTCACTGCCACAAAGATGGCAGCTGTGTAAGACCGACACTGGTGTGGAAAATGAGAGCTGCTAATTGGGTGAGAGTCTCTCGCCAGCAGAGCCTCGTATTCGTCTAGAAGACCAGTTATAATGACCCATGTCCCTCCTTTCCCCAAATAGCCTCTAAGACTGCAGAGCGCCGCAGTCCTGCTCTACAAGTTACCCGGCTGCATGTGACTCGCCAAATATAACCCGAAACCTTACCACATCTCTGCTCGCTGGGAAGCTCTGCAGTCATCAAAGCAAAAGTTATATATAGGGCCAAACAGCAACAAAACAACATACTTGACACTGATTTGAATGGCAGACGGAAAAGAATTCAGTCTAAGCAAGTCTTTGGGCAAACTAACTCATGTGGGTGGTAAACTTTAGCGCGATCCCTTGCGAGCGCAGAGAATTTAATGAATTCGTGGGGTGACAAACACAAGATCATTAGAACACAGTGTATGGATTCTAAACAGCTTTTTTTTTCTGTAACAACAACCAATTAAAGAGGAATCATGATGGTAGAAGCTGACATTATGTTCAGAATTTTCCACATAAGGTCATGGGCTTGTAGTGGCCTTTTAATCTCACTGAAGGTAGGGCTGAGAAAAGTTTAATAAAATGCTTAACTGACTGTAGAAAATGCATATATTATTGTGCCTCGAAAGTACACTTCTTGTTTTGGTCTATGAGAGAGAAAGTAATATCCAATAGCAGCCTAAAAGAGATAGCTTTTTCAGACATCATTCACAGAACAGTACATTCTGCTTTGAAGGAATAGTTCACCCAAAATCGAAAATCCTGTCATTATTTAGTCACCCTCATGTCATTCTAAACCTGTATGACTTATATAGAACAAAACAGTAGATATTCTGATGAACATTTGGGTTCAAACAACATTGGACCCAATTTACAAACTGTATGTACAACATTTTTTTCTGTGTCTCACAGAATGTGAGTAAATGTTAATGTTCATTTTGTGGGTGAACTTTCCCTTTGACTTATATATGTGAATATATTACTGAATGTTGGACTGACAAAAATTCTGATTAAACTTTTTTTGGCATTCATAGTATAATCTATTTCAGATAATCCCAGCATGGAGAACAAAAAAAAAACCTGTGACCTGTGGATGGTCACTTTATGTCAACCAAACGGCTCTACCTGGAATATCTGGCTGTTCTCCACCAGAACAAGCTGCACTGTACACCAGATCATACGCCAAACGTCTGGATATCCAAGACTAATGATACCAGAGCAACAATAAGGATGGATCTGCTGGCTCTGGGCCGGTTTAAAAGTGTTTCAGGCCAGATGACAGAACTGTTACAAAATATTACATTCATTGATCATGTGCAACCAGTTTTTTATGCTTTGAAAACAAATTCATAATGATTTCGTTATATTTCTTATAAGTTCTAGCATTCTAGTTTCTAACAAATTTTCATAAATGAAAAATAAATAAATAAATGAAATTTATTGCCAACAAATTTATGATTTTGTTATAGTTTTCCAACAAAATTGTTTTAATGAACTTATGTGGAGTTAGATAGCTGTATTTCTAACAAACAAACATTCATAAATAAATAATTAATATCAAAATAAAATATTAAAAAAGTTCTGAATAATTTCATTATAGCTACTAACAAAATTGTTTTAATGAATTTATGTGGATTAAGATACAGTAGCTGTACAATGTCTAGCAAATTTTAATAAAATAAAAAAATAAAAAAATTAAATTAACAAAAAAAATTAAAATATATATTAATTACTTAAAATTAAAAAAGTTAAAAAATAAAAAGGAAAAAATAGTGTGTATATATATATATATATATATATATATATATATATATATATATATATATATACACACACACACATTATACACTATATATATATACAGTAACTCTAATTGTGAACTTGAGCAAGGAATTGTACAATCATTCTGAGTGGAAATGCTCCCAACCAATGTGGACAAAATCCAGATGTCTATGGCACAGTGCTTCACTCAATCCATCACTGAACTGAAAATACCCAAGTGTCATGATAACACTCCAGTGAACACCACTGCAGAGGATAATAAATATTCATTCATTCTGTTGAATGGGCTTAATGCTGTGCTTACAGTCCCTGCGGCGGACCCAAGTATTCTCCTCCATCTAAGTGGCATGCATTTTTAATACTTTTTATCACATTCAGGGGTGTCGAGAAACAACTGTACGGCATTCAGGACCATTAACCACTCGAGGAGCCGAGATAACATTTGCGTTAACAGGTGTTAGCGCGCCTCTAGTGAAATGGCTCAACGGCTTAGGTAATTCAAATAAGCGGAACGCGCAACTGCAATTTGTTGCAGGCAGTCAAATTTCACATAAAGCTTTCATGCCATGGGCAGACCAACAAATTAACCCTTAGCAGGAGGGGTTGAGAAACAAAGGATAAAATCAATAATGAAAGAGTATAATTTCCTCAATGTGTTCCAGCATGTCACAATTGAACTGTAAATCAACCTTGAGATTGTTTCCTGTTGGGGTCAGCCACACATTCTGTCAGTCTATGATTGACCTTATAGTTGAATATTCAGACCCATTCCCATGAGACCAAGCCCACACAGAGCTCCCTGATCTTTTTCTCGTTCCAGCTGCTGCCGGGTCACTCCTGAAGGCTCGTCTCGCTGATGGGTCGGTCACACAAACACATATACGCAACATTGTTCCAGCCCACACAGGCGGCAACCTGCTTCGGTTTACTCACCCTTTTGCCCTCTTTCCCTGGTGCTCCTGGTTTACCTGGCAGGCCAGCATCTCCCTGGGGAGGATGGGTAAAAGATCAGGGTTTCAGTTTTCAGAAAGTATTGCAGCACATAAAGCAGGCTGGTCCAAATCTAGGTTTCCACCTATCCATGGTCATTAATGCTCCCAAAAACATGATTACATCAAGAAGCAACATTAATGTTAAATATTTTTGAAAACATTGGTGCTCTTTGTTCCTCAGTGTTTTTTCATTAAATATGAGGACATAGCAGCTGGCTCTGCCTTTATGGGTTTTGTTGCAGGTAATTGGTAAAGTTCTTAATGGAAGACAACAAAATAAAATGATGAAATAAATTCAAGAAAATGTTACCTTTTCTCCGGGAATTCCTGGGGGACCCTGCACACACACATAAACACAAAAGAAATACAGATTCTCAGAATATTTTTAATCACTTAAATTTGTCTCTGTTTAAAAATGTTATATTTTCTAAAGGAATTCCTTTTTTTATTTTATTTTTTATTTTTTTAATTTTTTTCTAAGCTGAATTTTCAGGCAGTCTTCAGTGTAACATGATCCTTCTAATATCCTGATTTGATACTCAAGAAACATTTCTTAATAATGTTCTAAACAATTTTTTTTTTCAAAAGCATTTTTACACGAACAATACATCTTTTATAACATTATAAAAGCCTTCACTGTCACTTTTGATCAATTTAGTTCATCCTTGTTGAATCATTTCTTTAAGAATAATTCTGTGAAGAAACGCATAACACAATATTGCCTTTTTAGAAATAGATATGAGAGACCAATCACAATTTTGAATGTAACAATTACAATGATGCCATCATTTTGACTGCTGAACATTCTAACAATTAAAATAGCTTTGCTGAAATCAGCTACAGAAGATTTTGAGTCTGTGCGTTAAGGAGTTTCGGAAATTTTGGAAAAAAAGAAATTTCGGAAGGAGCACCATCAGATCTTTATAGTGGTGTTTAATTAAAAACACACTGAATAAAAATCACAAGGCTTTCGCTCTGAATCATCAAAATTCCAGGAAAATCAAGGAAAAGGTGGATTTCAGTAGTTAGTGCTGCCTTACTCAAGAAATTCAAAATTCTCAAGAAAAATCTGTCAAATATGCACTGCTACATTATGAAATTCAGTTATATTACAAAAAAATGAAATGTTTTTACCTGGTCCCCTTTTTGAGTTTGCTCTTCAACCTAGAAGAAAGAGGAGGACAAATTATCATGTATTTCATCAAAGAAAGACGGCAATTAACTTCAGCTGTTAACACTGTTAGAACAAAGGTCAGGGAAACATATCTTTACAGCACATGACCCACTGAAAGGACAAAACGCATGACCAGTCACATATACACAAGACACACACAGACAGCCTTTCAGATGCAAAGAGATGCAAAGTGTCATCTTTCAGCTGGCATCCTCAAAAATACTGGTTAAATGCTATTTGTTTAAACATCAAGAATTTCAGCTGCTAAAGCTTGTTAAATGTTTTAGACTTGAATGATTTACAACTTGACTACAAGAGGGAGTGGTGATGTGGCAAGTGTGTTGTCGGCTCTCACATTTGAATCCCTGGTATTCCTCCTTGTCCTCATAAAATGTAAAATTAGCATGAGTAAATAACTGTTACACCCTGATATAGTTCCGCTGGGGTTAGTTTAATGTTTATGTTACATAAAAGGGCAGATCTGCATTACTATATCCTCACACACATAGAGCATACATCCCATTCTGGTGTCTTATGAGATGTAGTAGACGTGTCCCTCATATAATGTGTGGAATTATTAGCTCTCTACTTGCAGGACACATCTAACCTCCACAGTCTGTCCACACTGCTGTTGGTTGCCCCTGACTGAGCGTGTTTGGGCTCTTCTTTGATTTTAATTGTTTTTCTTTAGTTGGAGATAAAGAGAATGAATGCAGTATTTTTAGTATTAAAACAACATGAAACATCACAATAAATTTTATACTGCATTTCATTAGTTTTTTTTTTTGCAAGAAGTCTCAACAAGACTGCATTTATTCATACAAAATACAGTAAAAGTAAAAATACAGTTTTCTATTATAAAAATGTAATTATTCCTGTAATGCCATGTTAGATTTTCAGCCGTCTTCAGTGTCACATGATTCTGCAGAAATCATTCTAATATGATGATTTGGTGATCAAGAAACACTTCATATTATCGGTGTTGAAAACTGTTTTGCTGCTTAATATTTTTGTGGAAAGTGTGATATAATTGTGAATTCTCTCTCAGCTTTGAAATTCTGTTAACTTGTTTTTCCTATTGTATAAAGATTGCACATATCATTACACACCATTGGAGCACCTTTCTCACATCTGTGTCAGCTATTGGTCATGTTAACCATTTCCTAAAACCTTAGCAATGATTCTCCATAAATTTCAGTGCTTAATGCATATCATTAATAAAGTAGATCATGCTTCATTTAAAAAGAGTCAGTTTCTACATAGAGCTCTGAAATAACACACAGTGAGATGCGTACCAAGAGTGTTCCCGGACCTGGCAGACCTGGTTCCCCCTGCAATAGAGTCAAGAAATACAGCGGAGTGATTACTGTGCAAATAAAAGCAAGTCATCTAAACTGCAGCATTCTGTTCCTCCAGTTAACAGGTCATTGTCGCATTATAAAAAACCCAGGACCATGAAGGTCCATCTATATAGTCTATTTAGCATAATGGCCAGCTTAAAGGGATAGTTCACCCACTTATTACACAGTTTAGTGTCGATTATACAAAAATATCTGACCACTGCCCAATCAGAATTAAATATTTCAGAGGGTTGTGAAATACTGAGAAATTATGCAAATACAAATGTAAATAATACACTTAAAATTATCTGTACTATTGTATTTTACTCATATTTTTACATAATTTGGGAATAGTTCACCCAAAAGAGAAAATACTGTTCCACATTTTAACAAAAAAAAATAAAAATAAAAAATAAAACTCCTCCTGTGTTCCTTAAGCCTGGGACACACCAAGCCGACAATCGGACGTAAAAAAAAAAAAAAAACAGGACAAAATTTTAATTAAGGAAACCTATACCTTTAAGATAATAATTAATTAATAATTCTGTGAGGCATACCTGAGAAAAATAAATAAATAAATAAATTGACCAGGCTGTCCCTATATCTGTGCTTATCTGTTCTTAAATGAAGGACTTTCATATATTCAAGGTTATAAAATACAAGCAGAGATATCAGTTTAAGTCAAAAGGCCTTGACAAAAACAGGCAGAGGCTTCCTCAAATTCAATTTAAATCCACAGAAACTCCACATCAAAGTTTGCAGAAATATAAAGTTGTGAACACCTAAAGATTTTGAAGATATTCAGAGACATTCTATGTTTGAAGAGCATGACGTGTCTTTCCGACTGTCAGTTTCAATCCAAACTAACGGTTTTCCTCCCTCCCTCTGTCTGACTGGGAGATGAGATGAAAAGAAGCTGGTTATTCTCTGCTCTAACGCAGAGGAGCTCATTAGAACTTCAAGGCTTGAAAACACTGCATTGACAATTACGTGAGCATGCAGGGAAACAAAGAACCTCAATACTGTAAAAGACAATGGGTAATATGGCAGCTAATTACAGAATAACATTTGATCTATTGTTTGAAAAGCAGTCCCGCTGTGGTCTGTGTGCGTGAACGCGTGTGTCTGTGTGCACGGGGTGTTGGGGAATCAGATATCAGAGTAGGAAGCTCTTTCTACAATCTGTTTCATAGAAGTCACATCTTCCCTGCTGTGAAGGTCTGTCTGGATGAGCTGGAAATTCTGGACCGCATTTTAAAGGAAAGTTCTAGATTAAAGGCGATTTGTGTTCTACTAACCACATCTGTGACATGCCATCTGTTACCACAGAAAATAATGTGTTTGTGAAAACAAACAAAAATTGTGTTTATAGTATAGTCATGCACTTAAAAGCACTGCACTGGAACTTATAAATAAAAATAAATCCTAATAATAATTATTTTTGTACTGTCTTGCATTGAAAATATCATTTACAAACTTTAAAAACCACACATGATACTTACTCATTTAAAAAATTAGTAAAATAATTTATTTTAAATGTAAAATAATTTAATTTAATTCAATTTAATGTTTATTTGACCATACTTGCAAAATGTTTTTGTCTTGTTTTATACATACATATTTTAGGGATATTTATGAAGACATGTTCTCTGAGAACATTATTATTTGTCATTACAATATATGTCTTACAAAAATGTGAGCTTCACATTTCTGTTCTGAAACCCTCTGGAATGCCTTGCTCTATAGACTCCCATTGTAAATGCTTTAATGTAAACATGTTATTTCACTGTTTTTGCAAATGAACTTCAATACATTCCTTCAATAATTACATACTAGTCACACTGCATTTTCTGTTTTCTTATTTGTTCTCATATAGTGTACATTATGGTTTTCCCAGTCACTACATATGTGAATTCCAGTAATAAAATTGATTCCCACATCCCTCAAAATTGAGCAACATTTCATCAGTCTGATTTACAGAGACATTTACTACATGCTACACTCAGCACAAGCAATATAAGCTAAATGATCAATGACTGGATATAGACAAGTTTCTTTGTAGCATCAGTGATTGTGCTTCTTAAAAAAAAAAGTGAAAGTCGTGACATTTGCCAAGTATGGTAACCCATACTCGGAATTGGTGCTCTCCATTTAACCCATCCAAGGGGAAATACAGACAGCAGTGAGAAGTGAACACACCGTGAACACACACCCAGAGCATATATTCAGGGCCCGGGGAGCAACTGGGGGTTCAGTGCCTTGCTCAAGGGCACTTCAGCCATCGGTACTGAGGGTGGAAGAGAGCGCTGTTCATTCACTCCCTTCCACCAACTCCTGCCAGCACTGAGACTCGAACCTGCGACCTTCGGGTTAAAAGTCCAACCCGGGCTACAAGTCCAACTCTCTAACCATTAGGCAACAGCTGCCCCAATTGCATAAATCGTAAAGATCCCAAACTTTTTAACATTAGTGTAACTATTTTACTCAGAATATCAGCCAATGCATGTCCATTCATAATCATTGCATTTTGAAGTGCCCATATAATGGCATTTTTTTAAGGTTCCTAATATTGTTTTGGGAGTCTTCTACAATAAGAAAACAACAATTGCATGCAAGGTCGAAAAATGCTTTCATTTTCTCAAAATGTGCATTGAATATCATCTCATTTTCCAACTATCCTCAAATGATTTGTTCAAAGCAGTTCTGAGATTCAGTCTCTCTAAACCTCTCCTTTCTGTGACCCTACTTTGCTCTGATTGGTCAGATGGCCAAGTCTGTTTTGATTGGTCAACCGCATACAGGGCGTGTCGGAAACGATACACCCATTTAGTTCCATATTTTAAATCCCCGATAGAAAATATAAACATCTATTATTTATCAAGGCTAGTGTTTGAGGGCGGGTCAAGTTGTTTGCGGTTGGCCAACATAGAATATAGGCGGGGATTATGCAAATGTGTTATTTGGGATTCAAATTACTGATGACTCTTTCAGGCTGTTCAGAGTAGATTCTTTCTTCTGGGAGACAATAACTTTATTTATCATGCACTTTTCAGGCTTTACAACTTTGCAGATCATTTACATATACGGCTACACTGCACAAGGCAATATCGAAATGGCATAATAGGGGCACTTTAATGGGTTATACAGAATAAGAACTGACAAATATGTATCTTCTAAAATTCAAATATATCATTTCAATATGTACTTTTTAACGTGTTTTATGCAGCTTCTGATAAAATGCTAAATTCATGTTCATACTGTACCTAATTTTTTGTTCAACCCTATTATGCAGACATTTCCTCCCTGTTTGACCTTCAGACTTCATATTTAAATTCTAACAAATAACTATTGATATTTTGCAAGTTTATCCGTTGATTGCTAATCTGAATATTGGTCTGGAGGCGTCTCTGGTAGTAATGGCCTGGGAAACTGGGCTTTGTTGGGAAAATATGAGTTCTAGAAAGTTAAGCAGTGACATTTTCAAACTTTTAAATGTTAAAATGATAATAATAATAAAAAAATGTTCAGCCACAAATTTGCAGAGTTTCATAAGAATGACTCACATATAGACCTCTAAGGCTTGCAATGTACAGGTATATAAAAATTTATGGAAACTCACTGTCTGAAAAACATAGAGACTCTGCATCTATCTCTCTCTGTGCTACAGTTTGTAAAGGTTGGTACAAGAAATCAAACTTGCAGGGTGACTTACTTTATCACCTTTGAGACCAGGCAGGCCTTGAGGTCCAGGATCACCTTTCAAACCCTGAGGAGACACAAAGAACAGGAGCCAGTTTAATCACAGAGTTGGTCTCCTCACAGCATCCTGACAGAACAACTTAGGCGAAAATCTTTCCAGTAAGCAGACAATGTATCAGTCTGATGTACCCCAAGTTAGGAATTCAGCAGGGAGCCGCTCCAGCCATTTTTTTTAGTAAAAATCATGTCGGTGAAGCACAGCGGCTTATCTCACTGATGGCAAGAATGAGTGTCTAGGTGTTGAGATGGCCTCATTTAAATGACAAATCTGTTTTCTCACTTCTGTGCTTTTTAGAGAATGATTTGCACAAATAGCACACCCTTAATATAAACACAAAACCACACACTCTCTTTCTCATGCCTTCCGGCTGGAGCCGGGATTAGAATTCCCATCACCTGCCTGCCAGGGCTTTGTGAGAGGGAATCTGATTGGAGATAAGGCAAAACCACAGGCAACGTCAAAACTCCTTGTGCTGAAAAGCAAAAGAGAGAGGACAGGTGGGGGGAAAAAAATAGAAGAAGGTGAATGGGGGAAAACCGGCCAAGAAGAGGTGGCTGATAAATGAGGCCTGACACGTATCGACAGGCTAAATTTACAGCAGCTCTTGTTAGGTGTGACACATCAAGACCGGCAGCTACACAGAGAGAGATCTCTGAAATAAGTCAGAGGGTACTTAGAGAGCCGGAAACGCTGGCCCCTGAAAATACAGCTATTTGTCTTAGTTAGGCTTTCGAGTGAGACTATTAATACTGAATTATATTAGGGCCAGATGAGCACCTCGCCCTTTTTTTAATCGTGTTTCCAAACTCACGGATAGAGATGCGACTTATTTACTTTTATGATGGGGGAGTTTGTCAAGACAGTTGAGTGAAAGCTCAGTTAAGAGAGCACTAATCTGTAAACCTTGTCCATAAAACAAGATCAATACAAATAAGATGTGTAAATCTGGCAAAGCTCCTTTTGCATCAGCTGTCTTACTAGACTCTTTCTGTGAGAATGATGATTGTGAGGCTTTGAATTTGAATCAAATTTTAGATATGTAATTTCAGCACTTCTCATTCTCTTGCAGATTCTCTTGAAAAATAGCCAATGAAATTGCAAGAGAGCATTGTTACTTGCATACTAATTGGGATCATGCGCAAACCTGCCGATTGGTCAGGCAGATTTCAATGAAAATTCAATAAAGAACAAAAACAAAAAATTTATAAATAAATAAAAATACATAAAGATTTAAAAAAAATTAAGAAAAAAAACAAATATAATAATAATAATAATAATAATAATAATAATAATAATAATACAAAATAACATTAAAATTAAATTAAAATATAATATAATAAAAAATACAAAATATGGAAGAATAGAAATAATCAAAACAGAAAATACTTAATAAAATAGAAAAAAAATGTTGTATCCCACAATCTGAAGCATTTATCATTGCATAATGCATAAAGAAAATAGGCCATATGCAGTGTATAACGTGCAGTGTTCAGTAAGTTAGTGTTCCATTCTCAATATATCCTCAATCCAGCAAGCGATAAACTTCGGCTGAGGCTATCGAAGATAAATGTAAGAAAGAATCTGCACTTGAACTTGATCAGGATTGCAGTACTGTGAAAACGCAGGTGAAGGGAAGCTCTCACTGGGACGGCATGATGGAGGTTAGACCACGGCTGCTCTTAAATGATGTATGTTCAGAGGGGTCTTTGGAGAGAGCACTCCTTTCCTGCTTTTAGCACAATCTAATGACTCCTTGAGGGAATCAGTGCACCTTTCCTTTGTTGTCCCACATCCCCGAGAGCAGCCCCAGTTAAGAACAGCTGCATTTGCCCTTTTCAGAGGGACTTGATTTGAGCTCCAGGCCTACAGGCTGTTCCGACCTCGGGAATGAGGATGGAGAGACCGACTACATAGTTAGCCTGTGCTCGCCCTGGGCATTTCAGCACAAGCGAGGAGGTCAAGGATGGGTTAAAATCAGGGCTGTGTCCCTCTCTCAGTCTCGTCACGCCAGTGTGAGGTCAAAATGCCGCAGGGATCTATGCTCACTTGCCTGATAATTATGTACTGCACAGCACATCCTGGCTGCAGAACAGGCCAGGTCACAATACAATCTGGCATCTTCCCAATACAGAGACACACACACACAGAGCGGTCCCAAAAAGTGTTTGGACGCTGTAGCAGCACTTAATATATGAATATCATCACATCAGATGAAATACTAAATCAAGAGGCTTTGATTTTGTTTTAAAGAAATATAGCATAAATAAAACATTTCACAAAAAGATTTTCATATGGAACCATGGTTCTACCTTGTAGTAAAAATAAATAAAATCAAAAATCAAATGGTGACTATTTATTCTTTCAAATTCTCAAATATATTTCTTACATTTGTTTATTATTGTTTTAATTTAAAATAAAATAACATTGCCACCAATTGGTTAAAATAAAAAGGCTTCCACAGGCTTCAAATTATAAAACAGTATATTGAAAATTGAGTAGAAATGTGGTTATTCTGCTAGGACACCTGTAAGACTTTACAAACACTGACATTGGCAACAAAACAAAACAAAACAACAATACCAAGCGAAACCAAACAAACAAAACCAAATGAAACCAAACTAAACAAAACCAGGCAAAACCAAATGAAACCAAGCAAACCTAAACAAATGAAACTGAATGAAAAACCAAACAAAACAAGATGGAACCAAACAAAACAAATCCCAAACAAACCAAATCCCAACCCACAAAATCAAACCAAACCTTCACATTGACACCAATTGTTTAAAATAAAATTTAGTTCTGAGACAAGCTGTTTGGAGTTGCCACTTGATTCAGTGCTTTATTAAGTGTGACTTAAGTGTCCAAAAGTGTGCAAATCTGACTAATGTCAGACATAAACCCTCAGCAACATAATAGACATCCTACAACACCTCAAATAAACATTTAATGTGCAGCAACAGACTTCAACAGCATTTTTTTTTTCAGCTTTTGATTGAGATCAAATTTTAATTTAAATGAACACAGCCCATCTCAGAGGCACGCATGTTTTAAGCAGAGAGAACTGTTGATATGCTGAATGGCAGGCCTTCAAAGACCTCTGGAACAAGATCCAGTGGAGTAACAGAGATATCTCAAGTGCTGGCCACAAATGCCAAGGGGGTTACGCCAGGAAATGCTTTTGGTGAGTTTCCATTTGCTCAGCGATTCATTGCTGCAAACGTTTGAAGTAGTAGAGCTCAGGATGATACTATCTGAATTAAACTTTCACTTAGGAAAACATGCTGGGCTTCTTCACCACTGCCACTGGAATCTGTCTATCATAAATATCACTGAACTCTACATTTCAAATAAAAAAATGTAAGTACGTCATATAAAAAATGTGTGGGGTTTTTTTGCAATCAAGTATCGAAAAACAAATTTGCCTCTTTTCATAGCACTGGACATCTAAATTAACGCTACATGTAACCTGTCATATTCTGAAGCATAGTGTAACTAACATGCCATGTTATGCTTTGAGTGTCTCAACAGACAAGTTATACACTGCTTCATGCACATTCCATTCTGAACGCTCTCATGTAACCCCTATGGGCCTTAGATATCAGGTATTAACTTTAAAAGACTTAAATTAGTCAGCCATTAGAATGTATTGACTCAAGGTGGTGACTCTGAATAATGCCATATGTCTTGAGGTACAGTAGATTAAACAAATTTCTTACATCTTTCCCAGGTATTCCCACAGGAATGGGCTCTCCAGCTGCTGCCTTTTCACCCTTACAATCAGAGTAATGATACACAGCACCAGAACACACAGTGAAACTACAGCTCCATGGCAAAAGAAGAGACGTTTTAGCAGAGTTGTGGCTTTGCAGTCTGAATGGAGTGTGATGAGTCACAAAGACTGGGTGTCACAAAATACTACCAAGACAATAAACAGACAATTAATAGAGGAATGAGATCAATATTTCATGTGCAGTCACTTGCAGACAACAACAAACACGCTGCGAAAATAGTGTAGTTTGATTCACAAATGGATGATTCATATGAGCTGGTTCTTTTAGTCAAAAAGAACTCGAGAGTTAGTGGACTGAATTAGCCAAAAAGACTCTTGAATATGTTTTAAATACAGAAATTAGCAGTTTGAATCATTGAAATGACTTAAATAACTCATTCAGGACGGTTCTTGAATTGTATCTTGAAAAGTGTTACTTGTGTTACATAAACAGCTCAGGACTGTGAAATGACTTTTATACAGGACTCAACAATAAAATTAATATATAATAGAAATGTGTGTGTGTGTGTGTGTGTGTGTGTGTGTGTGTGTGTGTGTGTGTGTGTGTGTGTGTGTGTGTAGGCTATATATTTCTTTGAAGAAGAAAATTCTGGGTTTTTCAACACATGTTTGTTGACTACATAATTTCAGTGTCTTCAGTATTAATATGCAAAATTGAACACAATGAAAATAAAGAAAAAACAAAGAAGGTGTCAAACTTTTGACTGATAGTATATATATATATATATATATATATATATATATATATATATATAATAGATGTATTCCAAGCAATTAACTTCGCAAATCACACTTTTGCCACAAAATGATTGCAGTCATGCAAAAACATTATTGATAAATTTTTAATTCCTATTTCTAATTCATGACAAACCCCATCACAAATTATTCTTGAAATCTAGACAAAAACCTTACCTAATTTTATTTAGCTGACAAACATAAAAAACCCTAAAGGTTTAAAACATAAAATGCATGTAAATTATTGAAAATGTACTATATGGTATAAAGAGCCAAATTGTATGGTGTGTAGTTAAAGAAATCTGAACCATAATGTTCATAAAGCTTCATGTTCTGTACAGTGAACTAAATTAGGGCATTGTGTATCCTATATCTATTTGCACCAGTTTGATTATGTATTTTTAACACTAGGAACGATGAACAAATATCTACATGCAGATGCAGCAAAATCAGTGCAAATGCACATTAGCGGTCTGCCAATCTGCAATCAACATACTGTACAAAACAAAGCTACTTCTTAATTAATGTGTGATTTGAAAGCACTTTATAGTTAAGGAAAGTGTTGGAAACTCGAAAGTTCTGACTTTTCAACATCAAGGGCAATTATATTTAATGAGGTAAGTTTGAAAAATGTCTCCATTGTGTTAAGAAAATGCAGCATATTTTCAAACAGCAGCTGACAGTAGCTTTGTTAAAGATAGTTATCTGTTCTCCCGCATCCATTCAAGCACGCCTTTTTCAGAGAAAGTAACTTGAAAGTCTTGGCCGATGCTATATACAATCCATCTGCCAATTATATCTATGAATTAGCCATTCATTACTACAGTAAGGATTTTCCCAAGGAAATGTCAAAAGTATTCTTTGTGTCTCACATCTGATATTGCACACTTGCATTCTTAAACAACTGCAACTCTCACACTGACGTCAAATAAATACCACTACATCGAATACACGCCTCTGCCCAGATTTCTCAACAAACCGTGTAAAACACTGGCACAAAATGATCATCTCACAGCTGCAAACTAAGCAGCAGTTTTACATGTCTATATTTAATGTCTAGTAAGTGAAGCTGAGAAGGTTACATCTGCCATAAAGCATTTCTGAGTGGAAAAAAATATGAATGTATTTACAAAAATAAAGGACTCTCAAATGAGAATAACTTCACTGATAACTATGTAACTAATAACTATGTACAGAAATTTGCATTCCGCCAGATTCAAACCAGTTGTGCACTTAAATGTTTTTAATTTTGCTTATTTATATTTGATTTATGCAAGAACATAAATACCCTCATTCTAATATTGATGAAAATTGATTATTTTAGATAACCGAAAACATGCCTGCAGCAAGAAATTAGCATAATACACACCCAAACCTTCTCCATGTAAAGGCTCTTTGCCCAACCTCTCTTTTTAACAGCTTTTTGTCATGTAGCATGCGTTCTTGTTTTCGAAAACAACTTTAAAATTCAAATTGTAATTTCACAGTCATTTAAAAGAAAAAAAAAAAAGTGAAAACACAGAAAAGTGTTGCTTACACACCTGGAATTAAAACTAGAGCATGAATGGTCACGTTCGCGACGAGAACATTTTCCATACTTTAATTGGTATATAAATTTAAAAAGAAAATAAATAGAGGAAGAAAGAAGAATGGATCACAATGGTCGACCAAATACAGCAACCTCAGCCTCATTCCTACATTACATTTGGGATAAGCAACCAAAGGAGAAGGGCCTCCTAAAATAAGCAATATACTTTCATCATGAGAAGATGTAAACCAGATCTGACAATCTATACATGCATTCATGTTTTAGTACAGAAGCAGAAACATAAAGATGTTGCTTAGAATGAGCGAAAATCTCTTCCTGCCTTTACATCAATCAGTGAGAACAGCGGTCTGGTAAAAGTTTATTTTCATATCAAAGCTTGATCAGAATTGGCCATGATGGGTGTTTCTTAGACACTTTAATGGCCAGTTGAATGACATGGGAGGCTGTTCAGTCTAAACACATTCCCAAAAGTATGTCTAAATCTATCAGACGGGCTGTAAAACTGCCTGTCACCACAGCAATATAATCAAGGATGGGGCCACTGTACCCTTGCCAATGTCCCTCACTGTAGAAAAAAAAAACCCTGACAGTCTACAAAATAAAAGATGACAACCACTTTTTCAGCTTCTCATTTGATCCATTATATACACCAGCTGTCCAGAAAAACAGGCATATGCAAGTATTATAAAAGTAAAGTGCTCTGTCCTGAACTATACTCTTGTATAAAAATAAAATTATAAACAAAAAAACAAGTAATCCCTTTTCAAAAAGCACCATGGTACAATATTTGTATTTATGTCCTGCAGTAAATGTCTGTGGAAAACGAGAATGCATTAAGTTTTATTGTATTATGAGCCTATTAATGATTCATTGAGTTCATCTTTTCATCGACTATGGAATTGTACCTCTACTTCAGTGTTATGCTGAAACTCCTGCACACATTTTCCACAAACAAAAAAACATTTTGGCCTAAAATGTCATTTGCTCAAGAAGAAAGTTGAAAAAATACATTCAAAAAACACATCTCTTTATAATTCATAGGATGTTTGCTTATCCAACCGTTAAAGTCTTGAAATATTAACAGAAAAAAATTATATTTTATAAGTAACCCTCCAAGAACAAGTCTTGTCAGACTTTCTAAAATAAAAGTTGGAAGTTGTGTTTTTATTTTATTTTATTAATAAAAATCATGATAGCCTGGAGTCTTTGCATGATTTAACAGAATCTCTGTCTCTGATTGAACAAAATATATGTATCCAAAAAGGTTTCAGAACAGATCTCAAAACTCACATGGTGTGGTCATATCTGCCAAAACAAGACAACATGATTAGAGCGATGCTACACACATTTAAAGTTTTTTATTCTTACAGTATGACAATAGTCTCATTTGCTTCATTCTAAAAAACTATAGGATAACAGCGTCTTTTGGCAATATTTCTGTGAACTTAAAATTGAAATAGACATACCAGCGTGAACCAAGGATCAGATGTGCTTAACGGTCTAGCAGGTGAGGCTGACAGCTGCATGCCTGACCTCAGAAGACGCTAATATGTGACAGCAGCGAGAATGACTGAGAATATGTGCACCTTGCTGAGCATTTGGTTTCTACAACATGTCACGACAACTCTCAGTTACGTTTGATTCATTGGGGATCCGATCCAAACTATTTGGCCTCTGGTTCCTCAGTGTTGTGTAACAATGCTGTTCTGTACCGTGATGGACAAATAGAATGTGAGAACTGGCTGCCTTTCAATCTAAGAGTGTGAATTTAAAGGGAATTCGCAAAGCTGCACGGAATGCCAAATTTGAATTTCATGAAGTTGAATTCAGTATGATACAGTTGATGTATTACCAGTTAGATATTATCAATAATCTCTATATCATACATGTTTCCAAAAACACATCATATGTTACATGATACAGATGTAGCTAGTAATGCATGATTCTAGCAACATCTATTTCACAGTGCATAATTCTGGTTCTTTACTGTAAGCTACCCTGTGTGAGTGTTTACTAAAACAGCCCATTGTTCACTAATGAGATTCAGATAAACTGTTTTAGAGGTTCTACATCAGCTCATAATTACAGTTCACTCTCTGTGATGCACAAAGTGCCACCCCATGCTCTCTAGGGGCCAAAGAAACACAATCTCTCTCTCTTTCTCTCTACAAGTCAGTTGTGTTTTCTTTGGTCTAATCATGGTGAGGTATGAATTGGACATTCGTAATTACAGCAAGTTAAATTGCCCATCTGCATAAAGGGATGCAGATGAATTTGCATGCAGTTCATTGCTACTGCAAACTCCTAACAGAGCTGCATTGGTTTCCAAGCTACAGCAAGTCTATGCAAATGTGTTTGTTTATTTGGGCGTAACGCAATAAAAAAGAACGTAGGAGAAAAGGGAGTGTTTGCTTTTTAGAAGTACTGACAGCATGAACCCAGACTCCACTATAGCCGTGACTTTGCAAGTAAATCAAATATTAATAGCATGAAATGGAAATCAAATTGTGAATTCTCCTTGCATTCAAGGTGATAAACTGAAGCTGTTTACCTTTTCACCTGCAGTGCTCTGCACTCCCGTCAGGCCAGGTTTACCCATTCACCAGAAGAAAACTAAACTAGATTCTCTTTTGTGAAAATACATTTTCCAGTGCTGGCAATGCAGTAAAAGAATAGTGCTAAAGCTTAAGTAAAGCTAATTTTATGTTACTGATCTGCAAAAAAATATGTTTTAAAATTGAGCCAGAGTGAATGACAGTGACTGAATCCTTAAAATGCCAAGTTCATGGTTTTTAAAGATGTTTTGAGATAAAATTTACTGTTTTTAACAGTTTAACGTTTTATGACATCTTTAAAAAAAGTAAAAAAAAAAGATGAAAAATGATTTTACTATTTTGCAGTGGATTGCAGTGAACTTTTCAAGTTCAAGAACTTTTTCAACAGATTTCTTTCTTACAGTAAACAAATTCGAATGTCCCATTTTATGCTACTATAAAATGTACATAATGTTTAAATATCTCAATTTGGAGGCTGGTAATATGATTTATTAGAACCAAGCATATTGTCTGATTAATTCATTTAAAAACTTTCAATCACTTGACAGCCTAAATATAAAATATATAAAATACAGAGAGCTCAAAGTCTGAAATGATCTAAAAAACATTAAACAGTTCAAGCTAAATAAGGGTGGTGAAGAAAAAAGGAATTTCAATACAGCATTGCCTTGCAAGCACTATTAAACCCAAAAAACAATTTCTACTAAACAAAAGGCCATATCAGTTTAGGACCTTAATATTTTGACAGCCTAAACTCCCAGATGTCTTCAGTCAGAGTCTGTTAAACTTCACACAAACTGCATGGCCCATTTCCAGCAGCTATAGCAGTTCCAGTAAGTAATTCCCTTCAATCAAAGCCTTTTCTCCCAC
Organism: Cyprinus carpio; assembly: GCF_018340385.1. Lineage (NCBI taxonomy): Eukaryota > Metazoa > Chordata > Actinopteri > Cypriniformes > Cyprinidae > Cyprinus > Cyprinus carpio. The sequence goes on along the minus strand of NC_056584.1, from coordinate 21,921,916 downwards.
AAAGCACCACTCCGATTAAGACTCTAGAAGTGAACAGCTCAGTCCGATACAAAGGATGGGAAGCCAGGAATCTGCACACTTTTTCCCCTGTGGTCTGTCAGCATCTAATCCCAAATGACTGATGGAAAAGATCCCATCGCAGTAATCTGATTTCAGGTCTCTCGAGACACCCCAGAATAAAATAAACCTTTCTAGCAGATTATATGCATCCTGTGAAGATCCACTGGCAGACAAAAACACGCTTTCACAAAATGCCTCCTCAAACAGAATGGAACAGCATTGTGAAGAGAGCTATCAGACCTACAGTATATGTGAAGAACCATTTCAGACCAGGAACAGAAACTCTATTTGGAAGCCACTTGCTTGTTGTAAGATGCTATTCAAAGTCTTCTAGACACCCTATACTCTTTTCAAGAATTCAAAAAACAGCATTTATCCACATAGACTCACCTTGCTGTCAAAAAGACCATCCAGATCAGGAGAACCAGCTATACCCTCGTCACCCAGAAGAAAGCAACTGACTTTATTTTCAGCAGAAAAAACACCAAATGCTGTGGCCATATTGGACAAATACAGCTCTCACAGTTCATCAGTGTGATCTATAACAAGAGTTCTTGATGTGTAAATTACTGCTTGAAATTTACAAGTCTGAAATGGAGGAGATTTGCATAAACGTCATTAGGTAATGATGTCTCATAATCGAGGTTCACAGGCTAATTTCACTACAGAGTTTTCTTAAAATTTACAACGGTAATAAAATTCTGTAATATGTGTCCATTCTGCTGTGAAGCTATTAGAAACTTAAAACCTGCTTAACTTTACGAGACTTGTGAATTTCTCAATGGACACACAATGGAATTTCTCATCATGTTTACTAGGCAGCTACGTTTTACTTAAATATAAACTCATAAATGACTCATAAATGAAGTATACTGTACGTTAGCAATTATGCAATTATGTAACTTCACTCACCACACTACTGACTCCAGTAGAGTTTGATGTTACTCTAAAAAAATGTAGTGTAGAATTTTCACTCAGAAATTACTAGTAAATTTCACAAATAATTACAAAAAAATGGCAAGTAACACACTGAATTAAACATGAAATTTTTAAGTAGAAAGACTCAAATAGTATTTTGTTATAAAACATTCTCTACTCTTATTTATAACTTTGAAAAATAATTTGTTACGGTGAATTTAAAGACAAACGTGCTTTTAAAAACTCAATAGTTTTTTCTTCTTTGACACTGTAATTTTTTTTTTTTAATTAGTTGTGAAAGAAACCAAGTTTACATTTTACAAGAGAACATTTCAGTCTTTCTACTTCCAATTTTCATGTTCAATTCAGCATGTTACTTTCCATTTCTTAGAAAATGTATGTGAAATTTACTAGCAATTTCTGAGTCGAAACGGTTTCTACACATTTTTTTTTTCAGTGATAGTCTAAAACGCACAAAACTCTATAACAACTAAAATACTGTGTAAAACTATTCTACAGTATCATTCAAAAGTTTGGGGTCAGTAAGACCAAATCAGCATATTACATTAATAATGGTTTCAGAAAATTCATATTTGCCATCACAGGAATAAATTACATTTTAAAACTTATTCAAATAGAAAACAGCTATTTTAAATTATATTAATATTTTACAATATGACTGTATTTTTGATCTAATAAAAATGCAGCCTTGGTGAGCATTAGACTTTTTTTTTATCTCACCGAGCCACTAATCTTGAACATTTTTAGAATTATTTTAACCTTATTTTTAACAAACTATTTTTAAAGACAGCAGGATTCACAAGTCTCATTTGCCACCTTAAGTTATTTTATTCCGCCAAGTTCTTCCAGTGCTATCTGGGACTGCCATATGCAAAGAAAATTGGTCAAAATAAGGTATTTTTGAAGGCAGCACTGACATGAAGATGATACCTTTAAATAATTGCCTAGATAGGTAGCTCACTAGGTTTTGAAACAGTTTTGTAGTGAAATCACACTGATTACTTCCACTTCTAGAGATGCTATTTTCAAGTGGTTTGTCTTATCCTGTAGGGCAATACAGCTCACTTGTTTTACAGCTCAACAAAGTTATTTCATGAGAGATCTTCAAAACATCTGCAGAGAAATATCAGGCTTCATTTTCCACCTGTCACACAGTACAGTGAGATTCACAGGAATGCTTTCGCAATTTCTGCAGCTATCCTGCTAAAATACGTTTATGACACCCTGCATGTTATGCTAAAATTCTAACAGTGCCGTTTGCAGATTGTGGACCTATTATTACCCATGAAGACACTGGAAAGAAACTAATGATAGACTAATGATTTCTTGAGCACACTGAGATAATTCAAATCTGTTAGAGTGGCATCAATCTTACAACAGGATAGAGCTGAAAGCCTCTGTTAACATACTCAAACCACAGCCATGCCACTCAAAATACCATACCTTCTCTCCTAGTTTAACGGCCAGTCTGTCTTTTCCTGAATCACCCTGGAGAAGACATGGCAGGTAGGCGTGTTGGTGGACAATCCCGTATTGACACATTAAGTAGTGGATTTTGAGGTCTAGTGCTCTGAACTCCCGCAGCACCATTACAGCTGTCCAGGGCTCTTTGTAACACACTGGCCAGCAGCTGCAGAGCTGGATAATATTACTTGATAATTGGGAGGCTACAAGCTCAAGACCCGCAGTAACCTTGTTTGACGTGCCTGAGAACATTAGAGTCAAGGTTAATAGAGTAAAACTACTGCAAGTCGGTGGTCCATGTGTAGTACTAGCAGGGATATTCAGAAGGTGCTTCAGGATATTGTCTTTTAAATTGTAATTGGGCAGGGACGGGACCAACTACAATAAAAAACACAAATAATTACATAAAGCAAAAAATAAAGAAAAGCACAAACGCTGTCACTTTCACCTAAAAACAACCTTGAAACTCCCTAGATTTAAATCAGTTTACAAAGAATAATAGTAAGATTTAATTAATTGTGAGGCCATTAAAATAACTACTCCAGTTCATAAATAATGCAGGCATGCTGGTGATCCCCAAATTCAGGTTTGCTGGCCAAAAATCACTCATGTCATTTTGGTTTCTAGTTGAATATTGGATTATAAGGAGAGAAAGCAAGCTCTTAGGAAGGCAGTGTGGTCTAGAAAGTACATCTCCATAAGAACAAAACCAGCCCAGGTAATTGCATTTTGGACGTGTTGTGCATCAGCTAGTATTAAGGATCTAGAAATGCTGGTTCACTCTGAACAGAACACCTCATGCGATTAATCCCTCTTCCCTCAATCCATGAAACACGATTGCGACTGGCAATTTTCATCGCTGGGTATGAACTCTTTCAAGAGACACGTTCGAAGTGATCCACAAAAAGGGTTCTTGTGTGACTCACTGCAATTAACCTTTGGGTGACATTCTGTGAGCTTAATAGCTCAGAACACTGTAATGGTCGCACCCTATATTGCAAATCGGAAGCATTTTATACTTCTCTTTTGGGATTAAAATATATAATATATATATATATTATGCAAATTCAGAATAAGCATGAGGATCATAAATGTTTTATAAAAAAAATATATATATATATATATATATATATATATATATATATATATATATATATATATATATAATATATATATATATATATATATATATATATATATATATATATATATATATATATATATATATATATATATATATATATATATATATTATACACTTTAGCTATTATTAGTATTATTAACAACACACTTAATATTCTAAAATAATATATAACTGCCAGAGAGTCCATGAGACAATCCATAAGGGGTAACTTACATAGTTACTGCTCAATAAATAAATAAATAAATATACATTTAAAAAAACAGCTATATACAGACCCTTTGGTACAAGGGAACAGTATACAAGAAGCAGTGCAAGCCAAGCAATTCAATATAGTAAGAAATACTATCAGACAATAAGTTTTTCAGTCTATAAATAGAAGATTTAATTTTCCCCCTTTTCCATTCACTGTGCTACTGTAAAGCAAGCCTGTGCTTTAATACATATATATTGGGGGAGGTCGTGGCCTAGTGGTTAGAGAGTTTAACTCCTAACCCTAAGGTTGTGGGTTCGAGTCTCGGGCCGGCAATACCACAACTGAGGTGCCCTTGAGCAAGGCACCGAATCCCCAACTGCTCCCCGGGCGCCGCAGCATAAATGGCTGCCCACTGCTCTGGGTGTGTGTTCACGGTGTGTGTGTGAACTTTGGATGGGTTAAATGCAGAGCACGAATTCTGAGTATGGGTCACCATACTTGGCTGTATGTCACGTCACTCACTCACTTATGACTCTCCCATGCTCCCTGCCTCCATAACTTTGCATTTCTTTTCTTCGCAAAAAAAAAAAAAAAAAAAAACACATCACCAAGACCAGTGTGTTGTTGATACATTACATTGCCAACATAAAGCCTGAAATGTCCGTTTGATACCCAGCTTGCTTGTCTATGATATTCAGATGTTTCTCTTTGAGAAAGCAATAATAGAACAGAACCAGCGGGAGACTCCGAAAATATCACCAGCCTTAAAATTCATGTGCTTCGTTTATCTGTAATGCGCTTTCAGTTTCCAACTTCCATGAATTCCCATATTGCAAAAATGTGGGTCAGATTCTTCTCTCAGAGCTGGAGATGAGCCTTTTGGCTTAGACGTAATGTCAGAAACATGGGGCTTAGATTCTCACGAGTTTAATGTAAATGTGGCAAATGCATACAATAGGCTTGTATAACCACAACTTTCATTTACATAAAGAAGCCACGTAATAAAAATGTAAGTTTTGTGACTTTTAGTTCATGTTTATTAGCTCTGAGGCCAACAATATTCCAGTATACTACTGAAAGATGACAAAAACATGGCTATGCAAAAATCTAAAATAAAATAAAATTGACTTTACAGGGGCCTAAACAAATGTTTTGTCAAATAAAATGATTAATCTGAAACTGGCTAGCATTAGCAAATAGCAAATGGTTCACTACTAAACAAAAGATATTGACTATATAAACAGAAAATGTCACAGAAAAAAATGCATTTGTCAAACAGTTTTATGGGGTCTTAAAGTGAAAAATAAGTTGTTAAAATGAGCTTGGACAGAAATTCATTACAATGTGTTTACAAAACTAAACGCCCACTTAATCTTGTGGTAAATGAGTTTAAGCCCTATAAGTGCACAACTAGTAAATATTAGACTAATTATATCAACAAACTTTAATGGAATCATCACTTTCATTGAGGTTTAATCACAGTAAACATTCAGAAAAGTCTTACAACCAAATTGAATACCAATATGGTCAACAAATGAAGTGTCCAAACTGCTCTGACAGTCAACATTGATTAATGAGCTGTAAGACAACAAGACAAAAATGTAAGAACAATTGATTCTAGAGGATAAATGCTAAAAAAATAAAACTCAAAAAGACCCCATGTAATTAAAAATCAAGTTTTAATGTATTTTAGTCCATATCTGTGAGCTTAATTGAGGCCAATTAAGTTTGTCCAGACTAAGCGGTTCACTGTGTCCATAGATAAATATGCAAGAATATTTTATTTTAGATGAGAAAATGTCATCAAAATGTGTGTCCAAAAGTCTCTCACATAATTAAAATACTCCAAAAAAGTTGACATAATAAGCTTTTACAAGATGGACCAAAATGACTTGTTCACTGCAGTCTTTATAGTTTCTTTGTCCAATAAAATGCTTTCTAGAATGAAAATATCCCTTTGCCTTATACTATCACTTACATAGGCAACAAATTAAGTGTGTCCAGACAGTTCTGACACTAAGCGCTGATTAAAAACCACCCTACCATGACGACAAAATCAGAAGACAGATATGTAAGAATGTTTCATTCTAAATTAGTACAATGGGAGACAAAATTCCCTGTGATGACCTATTGACTTTAAACTACTGCAAATGGAGATTTGAGTCTCCGACAAGTGTTAAACCTGATCCTAGAATATCCCATGGGATTGTCCACTTATTCCACGGGAGCTGTGTAGCATTCCAACACTGACAACTTGAGAACCTGAGTATGGCCATCTATAGTGAGCCACAGAGAAAGAAAACAGCAGCCTAGAGTGTCATGAAATGCTGAATTAGCCAATTATCCAGCCTGTCAACTGTAACAATACTTGAGATTCCACTAGCCCAAAAAATGATTTTATCAAACTCAGAGGCTCCTAAAAAACAATAAAATTCACTTTCACCTTCAGCAGACCTCTATTAAAATGTTACATTCGTAGCAGTGATACGATGTCTTGGAAATGCATCATAAATTCAATATGTCCTAATAATAAAATGTCATGTTCTTGTTCCAAAAGTAATTACAAGTTCCGTTTTCTATTAGATAGAGAAAATACTGCATCTCATTTGAGGTCAACAAATTAATGCAAGACACATTTAGTTTGACATTGAACAGTCATTTCCATGGGAATCAATGTGAAATCTGAAGCAGCAGGCGGCACAAAATGCAACAACACAAATTCATAGGTTAACACCTACTGCAACAAGCTTTGTTGCTCAAACAGAGCAATTAACTGAAGAACAGACATTTGTCTGATCAATTTTTATATGCATAGTCTACTATTCCAGTTTCAACAAAGGCTACAGTAATGCAACTGCTGTGCAGGATAATTAAAAAAACAAACAAACAAACAAACAAAATCAATAAAACCACAGTCTCATTTCCTACTGGATTTGAGGGGGAGCACAATTTTGGCAGCAGCTGCATTAATTATGTAGAAAGAAAAGCAGAAATTCCTCAGAAGTTAGTCCTATAGGAGTTTGATTTATTGGCTGCTTGTTCTCAAAAGTTATTCTGAAGTTTCCACCCCAAACTAATCAACAGCTTCTTGTCAAGAAATGTCTCTATTCCAAAACACAACAAACTAATTAGGCTAATGACCTTAAAGACCATTTACATAGAACAAACATATCATCAGCTGTTCATTTGTATGGATTCCAATCATTCTTGCAGTGGCTTGAATCTCTATGTGACACAAGGAATGGAACATGGCACACTTCACAGAGAAGCAAAAAATCAGGATAATAATATTAGAATTTCCAAAAAAAAAAAAAAAAAAAAAAAAAACCTAAAGACTACTACAAATTATATATAGGCAAACATTTAAACTTATTAAAAAATCATGAGAAGAAAACTGCCATAAAGCAATTTTAGAAACCTCTACTGAAAACCAGAGATTGTAAGTTGTAATGCACATGAACTCTGTCATGTCTTTTAAAAGAAAAATTTATTAAATGTCACTGAACAAAGAACTAAGCAATTTTGTGTTATTAAAGAATAAAAAAAGAATTGATGAAACATATTCCTTACCATGTCTCCTTTATCTCCCTTTTGTCCAGAATGTCCTGCCAAACCCGGAAGCCCTTGATCCCCCTTTCAAATACACATAAGTCACATTATGCAATGTTAATATGCTAAATCAGCTCTCTGTATCAGGTCTAAAATGCTGTGATCAAAATTCAAAGAAGAGTCCTAGCCTGAACTCTGGCTCTTTGTACTTTAGAAGAGATTAGCTGAACATCGCCCACTGATGAAGTGCATGTCTGTGCCCAAACACCCCCTTATTTGTGCTAAATTGCTTCTAATAAGCTTTTATTTCTGCCTCTGGCTGTTATCCAGGTATACAGACTGCCATAAATGTGCTTTAATTACCCATTCATTTTGCATGCGGCATTACCTCAGGATGCATTGTGGAGCACTAACTCGCTCATTTAAAAAATGTCTTCATGGTTTAACTTTACCTTCAGAGCAGGACAGTGGCATCGGTCGGTGGGCAGCTGGGATGGCATGGACAGCATTCTGTGGAGGTATCCTGTGACCAGTGGGGCCGCTGTGGGGTTGTGTGTCACTACAGGTTCACACTGGTCAGTTTAAAAATAAAAACATGGACTACTGTTAAATTCTTAAAATATAGACCAAGATAATCAATTATCTACTTGGAATTCCTTGAAGATGGGCTTTATGGGGATTTTCTACATTATGCATTCATAGTATACGCATACAAATCTTCTTGTGAAATCCAGAACTCTGGCACACTGAGCTACATAAAATCATCATCATTTTTTGAGCTACTTTTAGTGAATTTTAATGAATAGTGTCAATAATTGCACAAATACACTACCGTTCAAAAGTTTGGGCATTTATTACAGTAAAAAGAGTTTAAATATTTACACAATTTAACTCCTGTGATGGCAAAGATGAATTTTCAGCAGCCATTACTTCAGTGTCACATGATCCTTCACAAATCATTCTAATATGCTGATTTATTGTTCAAGAATCTTACTATCATCAATGTTGAAAAAAGTTGTGCTGCTTCATATTTTATTGGAAACCTTCATACATGTTTTTACCAAATACAAATATCCCTTTTGATCAATTTAATGTGTCCTTTCTTTAATTAAAAATGGTAGTGATTAAATAAAGTAGTTTTAATAAACTAAGAATATATAATTAAATTAACTTTATCTTATCATTTGGCAATGGAACTGGGTTTCTTTCTTCTTTCTTTCTTTTTTTAATTTTCTTAAAGGGGTCATCGGATGCCCATTTTCTACAATTTGATACGATTCTTTAACCCTTTAGCGCGTACGATCACACCGGTGTGATTAGTCTTGGCTGGTCCCTGAAGCGTACGATCACACCGGTGTGATTAGAACTTTCAGTGCGTCACGTCATCAACTGCTGAATTTAAAATCCGCTTTCGCGCTTTGGCTGGCGCAGAGCCAGATCAGACGCGCTGAACGCTGGATATATTATCACAAATATTCAGTCTTTTCAACCATATAATGCTTATTTTAGGTTTCAGATATTTAAAAACACATAAGTTCTAGCAAACCCATACATTTACAGTTTGTAAAATACACGCTGATGTCTATGGAAACGGCAATAATGACCCTTACAAATATAATTTGACTACATGTTTTTATTGATATCATATACAGATTGTGTAGGTAACTATAAAGTTTACTCTGCCCTTCTCCGAGTTTACCGGAGACCTACTTTAATGTGTTTCCGGAGGAAAGGATGAATTTGCGTGTTATAAATCCCACAGCTCGGATTCAGCGTGAACTAACATGGCGGCGCCCATGACCCGGTATAGATCAACTAACACGGTCGATATAAAAGTGTTTAAACTACCAAATATATTTACTTGCACATATTTCAGAATCGGAATATCAGATATACCATAATATAGTGAGCATGTTTGTGAATATTTTGAATAAAACAGGGAAAATGAAAAAAAAGCGAGCCATGTGTCATATAGATCTATTTTGGCTTTGGTGTGTCACATGACAAGCATGACGCGTCGCCATGGAAACAGTAAGGCGGCACACTCTAAATAACGGTCGCCTGAAAAAGAACTCACGCCGGGGTCTCAGCTTGAATATTTTAAACTCACGTGCGAAAGGGTTAAGGTCTTAATGAAAAGTCTGTATCATAGTTTGGTTAAAATTTCTCAATGGTAGTCTAAAAAGACTCTTTTCAGAGCAAGCCGTTTTGTAGCATTTTCCTTTAAATGTTAATGAGCTCTGCTGACCCCGCCCCTCTCTTCCGAGCTGCTCTCTGACCGACTGTTAACTTAAACCACATTCATCGTGAAACTGCGTCTTCAGCGGCTCAGATGTCGGGAGTAAATGACGACTGCTATGTTCATTATTACATCCAACAACAGAACACCTCAATCGTTTAGGAGATATTCTTGTCTACATCTGCTCCGGCGTCGAAACAATAGCAGACTGATGACAGCTCACTCAGAGCGGGTCTAAAGTAAGACGCCAGTCCAATATAGGGTGGTTGTGTACACACACTGCCAACACACATTTCAGTTCAAACAGCTTGTAAAAGCGCATGTAGCGTCCGATGACAACTTTAAGTCACACAAGAATTTTTAATTGAGCCATGGAAGGAACCTGAACTATTAAGAGGAAACAAAACTGTAATCTTAATTTTTCCATCCCTACTCATACCCCTGTAAATTTAGCTCAGTACACTGCAGCCCCTCAAGAGTTGGTGCCCTAGGCAATCATCTGTTGCCTAATTACATGACCAGCCCCAATGGCCACTTCCATGTGGAAAACACTAAGGAAACATTATCCCAAATGCTAAGAAGGGGGATTAGCACACAACTGTAGAGACCATGTACCAATTACAGCATTGAGCAGGAATGTGGATTTTCTCTAATCCAATCGTTTAAGACAAAATGTTGCCTTTAATTAATCAGAAATTATTGACCGGAGCAACTCGAGCTGAAAGGATGCCCTCAAGGGCTTTGTCTACAGTGAAAACGATCGATCCAAGAACAATACATGCTACGGCTCTATTCCAAAAACTACATCTTTGCATACGTGGATGGAATTTTAAGATCTTTTCAAAAGGTAGAATAAAAGGCTGAATTCAAAGGCAGAATTGCATGTATCCTTTGCAGAGAAGGAAATCCCATAATGCACTGCAATGAGATCAGTGAAAAACAACTGAAAATGGTTGATTAAATACGAGAAAGATGATTCAACTTAAAACTTAAGTCTGTTTCTCAAACAAAACTATCATTCGACTTCAGAAAATATAGAATATAATGCAAATAGACTACTTTTATAGTGTTTTTCTATGTTCTTTTGCAAACTTGACTAATTCAAAATGGACTATTTAACCCAATTTCTGTGCACAATGTATTTTTATGCTTATTAGTATATATCACATCATCAGCTGAGCAATATGTTAACAACAAATTCTATCAAAATCAACTGTGAGTTGAGTTTGTAATTGTTCAGTTGTGTCAGGAGTACTATTTGTCTTTGAAGTCTTTGAAAACTAACTATACCTCACGTTACGTTATTCAATAGCAGTGTTGAAATGTGACTGCCCTGTTCAGATTTTATTTGATAATTATGTCATGCCCCTAATTTTAGTGCAAAATTATGGGCTGGTTTGGAAGGATCATCGAGTCATTATTAACATAAAACCAAACATCTTACCGTAACTCCAGGAGAATCGCAGCACCTGTCCAGGTCGGCTATTCTAGCATCACAGAAGATCAGAATCTCCTGAAGTTCAATCTGTGAAGGTAAATTGACATTTATGGACACGAACACACGTACCTGGTAAATAAATGAGTACACCATTTAGTTTTCACTTGCATCAGGTTCAGACATGAAGTTAGTGAAGTACCCTCAAACTATAAGTGGCTTCCACCATAGTTTGTTAGGGCTTTAACAATCACTAACTGTACTAAAAGTACTAAGCTTTGCATTCATACTCCGATTTAGCAAGTGATGAGAACCTCTGTCCACAACTTACATCCACTGGACGGCCATCCTCCACTCGAGTGGTGATGAATGTGCGTCCGCTCACGTTCATGCCAGACCTTTCAGCAGTCACCTGACGCTCAATCAATTTGCAGTCCAGGTAGATAGAGACCGCATTGCTCTCGACAGACACACCCAGCTTGTGAAACTGTCGATCAAAGAGGGCGTGCAGGTCTCGATTCTTGAACACGTAGAGGAGGCTGTTTTTCAGAAAACCCTGAGCCAAAAACTCGACTGTTTTTTTAGCTCCATCCACTATTAGTGAGGCCTAAATGAAGGAGAGAAGAAGGGATGAACATTAGAGGTTTATTAAGAGAGAAGCTGACTGAAGTCTGAAGCGATCACTGTGTGCAAGAGAGTAGCATTTATATAATGATCATTGTGCCAGTCTTGCAGGAGTTCTTGGTTTTGAACATACAGGTCTAAATAAAATCTTGGATTTTTCACATACCTGGGTATCTCCACCTTTATCAAAGATCTGCAGAACAAACCAGCGATCTTTCTTTGTGGTTTTTCTGAGCCGGAACGTGGCAATGATGGAGTACTCATGAGAAAGTCCATTTGGGAACACAGATCTTTATAAAAGAGACAGGACATCAACATCTACAATTAAAATTGATCAAAATAAAAAGTAGAACAATAATAAGTACATGACCGTTCACCGATTGAGGCTGAATAAGTCACAGTAAAAGGTAAAAATATTAAAACTGAAGTATTACTATTTCAAATTACTACTGTTTTCTTTTTTGATATATTTTTAAAATGTAATTTATTCCTGTAAAGCAAAGCTGAATTTTCAGCATCATTACTCCAGTCTTCAGTGTCACATGATCCTTCAGAAATCATTCTAATATGCTCATTTGCTGCTCAAGAAACATTTCTCATTATTGAGAATGCTGAAAACTGCTGTGCTGCTTAATATTTTTTTGTGGAAACTATAATGCATTTTATTAGGATTCCTTGATAAATAAAAGGTCACTTCTTAATAGATTTAAATAACAGATTAATAGATTTTTAAACTGACCCCATCTTTTGAACAATAGTGCATATAGAAAGAAAAGGAATAAATGAATAATAGTAAATGAATGACAATAAATGAATTAGTGAATTGTTTTTGAACTGACACATGACTGGTCCAAACAAAATGACTCAAACAAATCAGAGTTCTTAAAGGGGTCATATGATGTTGCTAAAAAGAACATTATTTTGTGTATTTGGTGTAATGAAATGTGTTTATGCGGTTTAAGGTTAAAAAAATACATTATTTTCTACATACTGTACATTATTGTTTCTCCTCTATGCCCCGCCTTTCTGAAAAGCGTAGTTTTTAACAAAGCTCATCGTTCTGAAAAGCGAGGTGTGCTCTGATTGGTCAGCTATCCATTGCGTTGTGATTGGCCGAATGCCTCAAGCATGTGACGGAAATGTTACGCCCCTTGTCATACTGTGATGCATGTCCCGGTCAGAACACCGGTGCGACAAGACAAAAACAATAAAACCCATTACAAACGAGGCTTTCGTAGCATCCAGTAGGGACATAATTATGGATTATAATGACTTATACTGTCTTTTTACGCGTTGCGTTGCATCGTGCCGTGTTAACATAAAACCATGTCTGCATTTGTGATCAGAGAAACGACAAACAACAAGCGCTACTCTACACACTGCTCAAAACTCGTGTTTGAATCATCAGTGTCAAATTCTTTACATATGTAAACGTACTTACAGACTGTGGGTCAGAACAGTCGGCATTGTAGTCTACTCTCTCAGGATCAGGAAACAGTCCTCCATAAAATGCAGTGCACACATCTGAATATTTGGGTTGAACTGTTCTGGAACAGTGTTGTAAAAACAACTTAACCACTGATTTCTAGTTGTGTCCTCTTTTGGAAGGCTAAACAAAGTATTTACTCTTTCACAACGAAACACACAGCGTCTCCACAACATGGCGGCGGCGGCAACAGCGAGAATCAAAGTTACGCCTTCTTTCTTTGCGTGTACATTTGGGCGGCCTTATGCAAATCTTCCCAAATCATGACGTAGAGATGTGGGTGCGTGTTTAAATGAGCCGTTTTAGGAGGGCATGGTCAAGTCTGAACTTTTATAAAGAATATCTCTTTGGGTTTGAGACTTTAGTCTTTGTAACTTTAGGGATCTTATCTATTCAACAGCTTGTAACACTCTAAAGAGAAAGGAAAACTTGAAATCGCATCATATGACCCCTTTAATGCTGCATTTGAGAGAACAAGAATGTTCTAGATAAACATGTTTAATTACTGCTTCAATTCAGCAGTAAAGTGCTATTTTTATTTAACAAACACTTCAATAAGCCAAGTGCATTGGCATCAATGTTCTCCTCTGTATTTTTCCTCTTTAGTCTTTCCTGTAAGATTTATCAGATGAGTTTACATAAACAGATATCATTCTGTTGGGCTATTGTTCGAAACTACTAAGATGTTTTCACTCGTCTGAACAAAATACTGCAGCAGTGACTTGAAGCAAACTCATGGTACAAGAAATAATGCTAAAAATCTTCTATCCAGTTATTAAAATTGTTGAAAGTGTAATATAAAATTTTTAAGTGAATCTCATAACACTGTAAGTGTTACGGAAAGGATTTCTCCCATTTTCCTTTTTCATTTCTTTCACACACTATTTGGTAATTTACTGGCATTTCATCAAACACAATCAGCAAAACGGACAATGGGAAAATCTCATGTATAAATACATTAAAAAGACAGAAGAGAAGGGAAAAAGAAAGAGAGAGAGAGAGAGAGAGAGATCAGACTTGCAAGAGAAATGCTGAAAATGAGTTTCTTTTCAAATAGATCATTCTCTATTCTCTCTATGCACATCTGCATAGCGTGTCTCCTGCCTTCACAGGCACAGTGGGGAAAATGCACATTATTAAAATGATATACACTCTGACTGTACATACTGGCAAAATCAAATGCTTTTGGATAAGAGGAAGACACGGGAGAGAGGCTTATGAGAAACCAATTTCTCAAAAAATATTATCTGGCTTTAGAAGATATGGCATGTTCATACAATGAAAGAATATTCTTAAAGCATCTCCTATGCATTCCACACAGTCAGTCTTCTTGGAAGAGCTTGACGATTCTGTAAAAATTCAATCTAACATTTATCTTGATAAGGAAAAGAGGCAATAACAGGTTGAAAATGAGTGAATAAAGTCTTCTTTGGAATTGCTGAGTAATATATTTCATGATTCCAGCCTTAAATTAGACTTGATATGACCAGGCGGTGGAATGGACTTGTGTCGAGTGAGACCTCATAAGTGAGTGCAGTGTTTTGGAGAGCACCAACCTGGGCACCGTGACATCAATTCACTTCATCACTGAGCTGTTAAATAGGGACAGCAGAAGCCATATGCCAAATAGGATGGGATGTAACACTCTAATGCAGCCCATATTAAACTAATCTCTGAACATACAGATTAATAAGCAAACAAATGGTGCCATTGCTACAAAAATGTCAATGCCATTTTTTGCATTCCCACAGTGGCCTAAGCTTATTCCCCCACGCTTAACATTATATTATATTATATTATATTATTTTCATTTTATTTTATTATTATATTATATTATATTATATTATATTATATTATATTATATTAAAATATATTCAAATATATTAAAATTAGGGCTGTCAATTGATTGATTGATATTGATTGATTGCATAATAAATGTTTTGTTTACATAATATATGTATGTGTACAGTGTATATTTTATTATGTATATATAAATACACACACACTAAAGTATATATTTAGAAAATATTTACATGTATATACATTTATATATTTATATTCTTATATTTTTATATTATATATAAATATATTTAATATATAAACATAACATATTCTTCTTAAATATATACATGCATGTGTTTGTATTTATATACACATAATAAATATACACAGTATACACGCATATATTATGTAAACAAAACTTTTATTTTGGATGCGATTAATCGTGATTAATCATTTGACAGCACTAATTAAAATATATTAAAATATAACCATTCAGTCAAGCGTGAAATTTGTGCACCTCTAGTGGCACTACACAGCATTGCAAACAATAAATAACAATGAATAAAACATCACACATTGTCTTTTACTGTCAGTGGTTACAGAAAATGCTACCCCAAACTTGAGCCAGTATTATTTTGTCCAAACAAACAGACTGCAATTCTGTTTGGTGGTTTTGTGTCAATAGTGGTGCACAAAGTTTTATTTTGTCCTCAGTGCAAATATATATATGAGAGAGAGAGAGAGAGAGAGAGAGAGAGAGAGAGAGAGAGAGAGAGAGAGAGATAGAAGAATATAGTGTGTTAGGGAGAGTTGAAAAGGCAGAATTTCAGCAGTGAAAGGAACAAATATGTGATAGGCCTACTATGATTAGTGCCTGTTCATCAACCTTTCATTTCAACAACTCAGTTAGGACTACCAGGCAAACATTATGTCACACAATTAATATCCATGAGCAAAGCTCTTAAGCTTTATATTGTGCTTCCCCCAACACTTTTCAGATCATTCCCACACCCTTGCCTCTCATAAAAACGAATACCAAACATGCAATTAGCACATCTTAGCAGAGTCATCTGTGAAACAACTAATGGAAAATAGTCTGGAGGAGTGGAGCCTTCTCTTTCCATGTGAACGTATCAAAATGCCGACGGGGCCAGGCAGCATTTCCTGTGAGTAAAGTGAGAGATGTTTGGAGTTTGTGCTGGGGGCTCTTTGACCCCCTTCTCCACCCCACATCACATCCAGCTGACTAATGCCATCACCTGTAAGAGTTCAGCTTAACTGAGGTCTGGCGGGGTGTGTGTGAGTGTGTGTCTGTATGGGGGTCCGTGTAGACAACTAGGCATTCTCGTCTCTCAGAAGCGCACTCCACTTCCACCCAAGGAGACTCACAGTTTGTCCCTGAGGGCAGGTCTGAGCAGCAACAGATAGATAGAGCAACAGATCACAAATCATCTGACCCATGGCTCCTGCAGGGTCCCGTGGAGCAAACAGTGTGTTTAAAGTTGTATAAAAAAAAAACACTAAAAATATCCTCCTTTTCCCTGTGCAGATGACTAGGTGTTATTTTTCACTGGTGAAACTCGTGGAGGCCGAATCTTTACGGCCAAACCAGCAGATGTGCTTGAAACCTCAGAGAATAATCAGTAATACTGAACTAAAGACTATGATGAAACACAAAGGAACAAATGACCCACAAACGTTAAACAATGTACTACTTTAGTGTGCAATGTACAGTGTATATAGTGGCCCCAAAATCTTGGACACTTAAAAATGGATTAATCTTATTAACAAATTATCAAACCAAGCGACATTTGCAAAAACAAATTATGATAGACCTTTTCTCACAGCCTCTTCTGGAGATTACATTTAACTAACTGGTCTAAAGGACATTTTAAATGGATTTATGTAGTCAGTTCTCCTCAAGTTTACACAGATGTAGCCCATCACATTAACTAGGAACATACTGAAAGTGTCCAAAAGCTTCACATCTTAAAGAAATAAGTAATGAGATGCTGTGTGGTACAGTGATATTAATCACAGGAAAGGGTAAAAAAAGAAAAATACTGTTTAAATCCATTAAGACTTTTATTCAACAAGGACACATTTAATCGATCAAAAGTGACAGAAAAAGACATTTACAGTTTAATGTTACAAAAGATTTCCTTTCCAAAAAAATGCAGCACTTTGGAACTGCCCCTTTGAAACTTCCCATTTAAAGAATCCTGAAAAATGCATCACGGTTTCCACAAAAAATAAAAACAAAAATATTAAATAAAATATTAAGCAGTATAACAGTTTTCTTTTCAACACTGATTATACTAAGAATTGTTCCTTGAGAACCAAATTAGCATATTATAATAATTTCCGAATGATCGCATGACACTGAATTCAGTTGTGGCACCACAAAATACATGTAGATTTTACAATCTTATTTTTTTATTATTATTATTATAATTTTAATATATATTTAAACATATATTTTACAAATACTTTTATTTTAGTGGTTTACAAATTTTTCATCAAATAACAAGGTTCATCAAAAACATGAAAAAAAAATCTTACTGCCCCAATCCCTCAATGTTCAATAGATTGTAATTTAGGTCATTATTTAACTTAATTTAGCTAATTTATCTGAATTTTTCAAGTGTTTACAACATTTTCATTCTGCTTGGGAAACGTACCTGTGCTGTATTTCTTAAATGAATGTCCCTAGGTTTGATACATTGTGTCAAAACGCTTTTTGGTCTTGCTATAAAAAAAAAAACAGTTGATAACTCTAAACTCAAAAATAACCACTGGAATGAAGCTCAACAACAGGAAAAAAAAAAATCGTATTAAATCATTCAGGAAAAAATAATTATAGTCAAAAAAATGTGAAATTAGTAATGTTCACAGCATCACAATGAAGCAAAAAGTGTAAACACATCCTGTTTCTTCTGAGAAGTCATTGTGTTTAATGTAATTTGTATTTAGGCTATGCATTTAGTAGACACTTTTATCTAAAGACCTGCATTGCATTAAACTATCAGTTCATATATTTCCTGAGAATCAAACCCAAGACCTAGGCGTTGCCAACACCAAGCTCCACTGTTGGAGTTACAGGAATGTAATGACAACTTTTTTTTTCTTTTTACTTTTTGTCAGATGTTTTTAGTACAAACATCACACTTTTATGTTTGTGACATAATTATCATAAGTCATGGCACCACCCTATTTTGTTTACGTTTTACTGTGACGTACGACCGATTGGAACGCTTTGAGGTCGGAAGTGGGGAATTTAAAATCTAGTCTTCCCACCCTTGACTTAGTCTGGAACTTGCCACAATCCCACCAGCTTCTCAGCAAAATACAAAAGAGTTTCTTTTGAGCATCAATCAGAGCTCTTTGGACTCATGAATATGCTGTGGGTTCATGCGGTTTGGACAGCTGACCTTGACGGAACACGGCCTACGTAACTGTACATGTCCAAGGCTGTTAGACGTAGATTAAACATACCTGAAAAGTCTAACTAACACAGAAGCCTTCTGACCTCGGTGTCACCCTTGAGCTGTATGTTATTAAAGTCATTTTAAGGCAATTAATATACAGGACATGATTCCCCATTACTGCTTGATTTCTCTTCTAGGCTGTACTCCATTACAGTCACCTCTCTTTCTCCTTGGTCGAGCCCGCTGCCCACGCTCTGCAAATTAATTTTGTCCAAATTATTCAACATGTCTCACCTCACAGTTTATCCTTATTAGCCAATGCGAGGGGAATTATCCCAGCAAGCTCGTGATATCTGGGTCATTCAATGTCAACACACCATTAAAAGCATACAAGACATCTCCTGAGTTTTCGACCGGATATCAGTTAAAGTGAAAGCAAGCTCACACCATGGGAAAATATTGGTTTGCGTCGCAGAAACCCAATAACAGCCTGGCATATTTTCGAATCTTGAGTGGTATAAACTCATGCAAACCTTTCTGAGAATGCAGTTGTTCAGCGAGGCAACCTGCGCTCTGTTCCATACAAAGATTTATATGAGAAGCTGTCAGAAAGTCTAACCAAAACACGCAACATGTGGATGTGGGCATTAATTCAAACTACCATCATAACATGCTCATCACAGCAGCGATTCTGCAAGGAACTGTCCTACTTTCTGCTCTCCAGATGCTAGAAAATTCTGCACATCGTTGATCACATCCAAACTACATAAACATCCATATGGATACCCACATTTGCTGCAATAACTTTCAGCTTAGTTAACATTGTTTTTAGACAAAGCAATCCTGTGAATGATGTGTGAGTGGAAAATAAATGGCACAATATTAAAACCACATCAACATTTGCGGAACTTACTCTGTTGGTTTAAACAACGGTTTACTCCCCAGTCTCAACAACAGCCTGTTGTCTGTCACCGTGCCTTTTCTGAGAAGAAACTTCTCGGCTAAATCAAAACCTGTAGAGAAGAAAATGACAAACATACATTACATTTATGCATTCGCCAGACACTTTTATCCAAAGCAACTTACAGTACATTATGTAAACATTTTGGGAATTGAAAATATGACCTTAGCGCTGTTACCTCCATGTGCTGCTAAAGGAACGACATTAGCTTTAGGCTAAAGAGATTTTCAGTAAATGTCGTCCCCTACAAACTGTTGAAAACACGTGTAATCTTTTATGTGGAATGATTAGTATTAGCAAGGCAACACTAGGTGAGCATAAGAGACTTTCAAAAACATTTAAAAACATCTTAACCCCAAACTTTTGAAAGGGTATATCCATCTTTACACCTTTCACAGTGACCATGATTATTGTGTGCAGCCAACAGATAGCAAACACTCTGATATACTGTATTTCACAGAACCACATTTCAACTTGCCTACAATTTGACAGTATTCGTTAGCTGGCTTGCAACTAAGAACTGGCATTTCCTTCAGGAAATGCAAAATTAGCTGTATAAATTGGTCTGTCAGCTTCAGCCATGTGCAACATTAGGGATGTTTTAAACAGCCAGTTTGATGTTTAACAGCACTGCGTGAGGACAAGCTGTGCTTGATTTCCATTTGTATATACAGTATTCTTTGTTTGTACCTGTGAATTCTCTGTGAATGTTCACATTGGTATGCCAGTTCTCTTCCAGCTTAATGGGTGGACATGTATGATCTGCAGAGGAAAGGAATATTATGCGTCAATGAAGCCACTGATTGAGTTTTAAAAACACTGTTAATGTACACAGAGAAGATCACAGCTAGTGTCACACTTATTACTCCACTGAATAAGGGTAGGTTTGTTTTTGAAAATCATGTTTCATATAGTCATGTACCTTTAAGTCTTTACTCCAAAAAAAAAAAAAAAAAAATGAGATTTCAACAGTTATTGCCCAGGAAAAGTTCACTGAACTTTTGTTGTCACAATGAGAATCTGCCATTAAACAGCCAATCTCCTTAATGAATCAAATACTGTTTCCAGGTCCAAGCTTCCACTCCACTTTCAAATGAGAATAATACTTTGAGACTATTCATTTTAGCACACCTTTAAGCTAAGCTTTTTTTTTTTTTTAAATAAATGTGGTGTACGCTACAGTCGGCGGGCTCACAGCATCCTGGACACCAATATTTTATATACATAAAGAATAAATGTCTTTCTAACTAAAATTTCGGTATGGAGATAAAGGTTAGATTTTTCAGTAGTACTACAGCACACTGTGAGTGTATAAAACAGTTTTTTGTTTGCTTTTGGGATCTGATGAAGCATTTGGACATGGAAACTGTGACACATGACTTCAAGCGCATAGAGTGCAACTGCGCACATCCAAGTTTTTCAGCACCTTTATTCCGGAAATATTCTAAGAGAGTGATGAACCAAACCATCCAGCTACCAGGTGAATCAGAACATTAAAAATTTGAATTTGAAGGAAAAAGACAACAGGTATAAGTTTGTGTGTGACTTTAATGAGGGAAATAAATACAATCACCTAAAAGCATTGTGAACAACAGTCAGAATAAAAATGACAGATAAAACTATTGATTTAAAGAGTATGTATATAGAAACAATATCATTTTACATTTATTGCAAAACATACATATTTATATTCAAATATTTAAGCATTCAGAGCATAGAAAGTATTACATAATGCATAGCTTTTGGCATGATTTGCTTGTTTCAATTCTCTGATTGGTGGATGTTTTTTTTGCAGATTTATGGGTAATGTATTTTTTTCACCAGAAATTACGCTGTTAAAAAAAATGTTATTAAAACAATACCATCTGAGATGGCTTCAGTGAAAGCATATACTATTAATTAGCAACCTCGTAAACTCACAGTAGTTCTGTCTTTAACAGGTTATAAGTTAAAATCCATTCCCCTATAGAGAAAAGTAATAGATTTTTTACTTCCAAAACCCAACTGTTGCACTTCATTATAGTCTTTTCAGCAAAAAATAAATCAGTAATACAATTATGAAAAAAGCTAAATAAATTATAAAAATGCAACATCCAGAAACATAAAATCATTGTTTTGGTTGACAGAGGTTGTGTAATTAATAAACTGTATAAAAACTAAAATTTTAAGCAAATGTGACAACTTGCCCCAATCTGATATTTAAAACACCTGTTTGTTTGCCGTGAGAACACAATTCAAAATGTCAGTAAAAATCCAACTCAATTATTAAAAACAAGTTTAAAATCTGAAACTCATAATATCAAGCAAGGATGAAAATAAATAATGGGTTTTATTTCATAAAAAGCTTACTAGTTACCGAGATCCCAGTGAAACAACAAGCCCCAGTCTCCCCTCCCATGACATTTGCAGCCTGATATTTCTGAAGTATGAATTCTGCTTCATCAACAACAATTGCCCCCCCCCAAAAAAGGATGCTCACACAGACAGAAATGCAAAAACACACAAACATATCTACATCCACAGCCGAACACCCGCACAGCATTAACAGAAAATTCCAAAAATCAGCACATCTGCTGGCAAACTGCAGACTCTTAAGGAGACGGGACCCATGCTGCAAATCCTCTCTAAATCTCTTCCTGGATGTCACGCTCGCACAGTGGATCACAGGAGATAGCAATTCATTCACTCAGCTGGCAAAAATATTGCTTGCCTGTCCTCTTGTTCAGAGGACTCTCATTCATGGGCATTTTTGCGCTGTGCAATAATATTCCTTAATCTCCCCAGGTTAATCTGAATGGGGCCAATAAAGCAATTCTATCGGACACATAACACCAGAGCCGGATGTTTCCTGGTGCCTGCTGGCTAATGCCCCCAGGTCAAGGGCTTGAAGCCATGTCCTCGCGAGCAGGAATTTCAAATAGCTGTGCAAGAGTCCCTGCTTCTTAAAAGAGGGTGCGTAGTCTTTCATCACGAACAATTCATTTGCATACAAGGATTCCAAACAAGAAAGCTAAAACAGCATGCTAATTAAAGGTGAGGACAGCAGCGCTCTGCACCAGAGTGGTGAAGTCGCCACCGAGATGAACAAGACTCGGAAAAAACAACAGATAATCGCTTCTATTCAAACCTTTTGTAAACGGACAAGCATAAGCAAAGATCTTGGTGCGGACCTTTTGGTGACAGCATACATACCTATCCTCTCATTCACTGTCATTCCTGAAGTAAAAGGAATGGAATTTACAATCCACAGGAAAACAGTCCATCTGAGACAGTGAATCATGTCGTCTTTGGCACATGAGAAAGGGCCCCTTGAAAACCTAGAAATAGAATACAACGTCATTTTTACAACTCTTTGATGCTCTTCTGGGTAACGCAACACCACTTGTTACTGTCTGAATGATGACTGATTGCACTGACTTCACAATTCAGTCACTTTTTAATATGTTTTACTCATAAACAACAGATTTAAACGAACTTTAAAGTCTTATAATCAAGAACACTCAGTATCAAATGAAGACGGTTTACTCTATCTGATAGAACATGTAAGAAAATATCATGTTTTGTAAAATCCATCTAGCACTTCAATTATGTGGTGAAATGTCTTAAAGCAAAATGTCAGGTGTGACATTTCACTCCTCAGAATAAACTCCAGGCCAGAGTAAGTTTCCAGCATGAGGTGCTTCTGGGTACCCATTGCCAGATTCCTGTAAACCAATATGATCCGTTACCCACCGCTGACTGTTGTTATTGAGCTCTTAAGTAACAGGGCAAAACAAATTGCGCTAAATAATTAAACACTAGTGCTATGGAGTTTTTGAAACACATGCAGTTTTGTAGGCTACAATCATCAGTGCATCTCTGCATATAATCATGTCGTAAATTGGTTTGTTGGGAACTTCAAACTCAAGTTCAAAGTTTGAACTTTCAAATGAACATCAAATAGTGATATTATTAAAGTTTTAAGTGTCTTTTTTTTTTAAAAGTTCTCTAAGGCTGAAAAAAAATCAGTTTTGTAAAGCGAATATAGTATTCTAGACATATTCTATTGTGTTTTACACAATGTCAAGTAGTGACTGAACACTAAAGTTAAAATCAAAGTTTCGTCCAACATTCATGAGTTCAGTGCACTTTTCACCCACTTTTAAAGATTTTACTGATTAATAAAAGCAAGCTGAAAATCTGAAAACTCATATCAAGCAAAAATTACATTTTGTTGTACAAACAGATTGAAGCAAATAATGCTATTCTTTAGTCACACATGCTGATTAAAATTGTATTATGTTGAATATTTGTACTTTTAAGAATTAAATTTTACTCAAGATTAACTCTACTTAAAGTAGTCAAAGACAACACTTTGCTTTCTTCGTACAATTTTAAACTTAAAAACATGATTATGAAAAGTTAATCTGCACTTTGTCATCTAATCATATAGTAAAAACAGTTATCTAGATAAAAGAAGCAGTACATAATTTTATCTATGTATTCGATGTGATGTGAAGCTAAAACTTGAGTTTTCAATATCTGATATCAGCATATTAATCCATCAATAACAGTGCTAAAACACCTTCAGTTGCTGGTCCCCATTGACTTCACCAAACACTATAAAAAAAAAGCCCAAAAACACTATGCAAGTCAATGAGCACCAGCAAGTGAAGGTGAACTATCCCTTTAAAATATAATATAACCAAAAGCGCTTCTTAAAAACTTGACTAGCAATAAACAACAATAAAACACAACATGGATTAATGTGCTTAAAAAGCATACCTACAAATATTTAATTTCCACATTTGCTTGCCAAATGTGTCATGTACATAGTCAAGAAGAGCTACTGTTTACTGCAATTTCTCTGATGATACATCAGCAATGCTGAACATTCAATCTCTCTCTCTCTCTCTTTCAAGTACACGAACGCCGACAGCAGCACAACTCAGATGACATCTAACATGATTATTAAAAAATGACACCGAACACATAGGCTACTCTTCGAAAACACCTACAAAGTCACAGCAACCAAGACAGATGAACACCGGCTACTTACATTTGCTGAGAAAGTTTATTATTCCAGCGTAAACACACAGCAAAAGCAAATCCTGTTTGGATAATTAGCGCATTTTAGGCAGCTGTGGGTCCAAAACACACTTGCAAATAAAAGTGAGAATGAAAGCTCGTGCAGGAACCGTGTCCTTATTTGTCGCACTGGCTGACCCTCCCACCCACTCATTAGAGCAGCACACACCAGGACGGACAGGACACTCTGAGGGGCTCCCTGTGGAACACGCTACAGTAGCCTACACAGGGTACTTGACCAATAGCAGGGGTACTAACTTTTCTTTCAAATTAGAG
The DNA here is from genome assembly GCF_018340385.1 of Cyprinus carpio. Taxonomy (NCBI): domain Eukaryota; kingdom Metazoa; phylum Chordata; class Actinopteri; order Cypriniformes; family Cyprinidae; genus Cyprinus; species Cyprinus carpio. The sequence goes on along the minus strand of NC_056584.1, from coordinate 21,897,269 downwards.
GACAAAATATAAAGATAAACTTCATATAAAAAGAAGGAAAATGTATTTTTGTCTACATACTGTATATATGCCTATATACTTAAGTAAATATGAAATTAATAATATGAATATAATTGTATAATGTAAATATTATAATATAATTATGCTGACTACTTCATTAAATATTTCTCAAGGGATAGGTTGATTCATAGCGCATACTATAAAAGTCATAAATTTAAAATAAACTATTTTTGATACACAAAACAACAAACATTTCTAAGCCAACAGAAAAATTAGCTGGGGTTTTAGCTGACAAATATTTTAACTAAATGTTAAAACTTTGAGGGGGGGTTGTTTCATTTTTGAGTTAAGTCTTGTCTTTTATTTCTGAAGTGTATATAGTTTTATTTTGTATATTGCACTGTATAATTAATAAATCTGTAAAATAACTGCTTATTACTGGGGCATTATCCATTAATTTTATGCACATTTCCATAAACTTAACTTTTCATAAAACACAGTGCAATACAGTGTAAAATTCAAAATACAGATAAAACACCTGTAAAAATTAATACAGAAAATTCTTCCATATTTCAGTACATTGTGCCCAATTTTTATGGCTATGTATTTTTTTTTTTTTTTTTTTTTCCCCTGCACTGTCTTGTCTGTTCATTTTTTGAATGTGTTTGAATGTGTTTCACTCTATACACGCCACATTTTTTTAAATACAAATATTATAGAATTATTATTAAACAAAAGTAAAATAAAAATGATATGTATTTGAATAAATGATATATTGAAAGCATACACAATGCTTGCAAAAAAAAAAAGCATAGGATTTGAGTCAAAATTGATTTTGGAATAATTGATTTTGACACTAATGTTGATGAAAATGTAAATGTATACCCCTATATATAAAAAACTGTTTAGTAAAAAATTTAAATGCTTTTTTAATGTTTTTTTGGAATATTAATTCATAAAAGAATCATCAAAATTTTTTTGCATAAACTATTAGGCAACAAATATTGTTTTGAACATTCATAATAATAGGCAACATTAAAAATAATTGAGCACTAATAAGTAATTGTGCACTAAATCAGCATATTAGAATGATTTCTGAAGAATCATGTCACAATGAAGACTTGCAATCACAGGAATAAATTATATTTATCATTTCAATTATATATGATTATTCCTTTGATCTCTTGATCTGCTCACCAAAGTTGCATTTATTGTATCAAATAAACCTGTAACATTGTGATTGTGTAATGATAATTTATGATGTTTATGTTATATATATATACTAGTATATCAATGTACTCTTTCGGTTCTTTTTATGTTTGCTGTGTAAACAAAAAGGTATACACCCTAATTCTGTTTTCTTTTGAATTTCTCAAAGCAAGTTCACCTATTTCAAAGCCTAGACACGGCCAAGAAGGGTCACAATGAAAAACATTCACTTGTTTACGCATGAAAAGATGAACAAGGAATCTGTTAAAAATTAAAAAGCGTTAATCATGTATGATTATCATTAATCCCCACATAACCCCTTTTAAATCTTATACACAAGTTTTATCAGCAGACATCATGTTCATCTCTAGACTGATGATGTGTCTTACAGTAATTAATTCACTTTCAAACAGACTCTTAGTACATGGATTTTAAGCTTCATTCTCTTATAGCAGAGGAATACACAACCCCCTCTTCTGCTCCACTTTGGTATGTGATGCCGTGTGGTTCCCAAACAGCAGTTGTTCTGGTATTCATTCATTCTTCACATTTAGAAACTTTCTCGAAGGCTGTTTTCCTGGCAAACAAACATCCCGATCCACACATATCAACTGATATCAGACAGAACACTTGTTTTTCCAACGCACCTGCCAATAAAAGAGACATCCTATTTACATTCTCCTGAGTTGTTGCATATTTCTCACTATTGAAATGTCTGTTAGCTCAATGCATCACCCGGAGCAATGTGGTATATATTACTCTTTCTTTTTTGCCATATTGGTTGTATATTTTGTACACAATGCTTTGCTTTTCCCCAAAGTGCTTCTCAAACAATAGCTCTATTCCTGTTTTCATGTAAGCTCCAGTTTGCCAGTGAAAACTAAATAAATGGATATTGCAAACAACTGAGAACAAGAGGTCCTAAAAAACCTCATTCACCTTGCTGCAATGGTGATCTCACATGCCCATTTATGCAGTCTAATGCAAAAGCAGAAAGACCTAAATGCAGCCGTCAGTGATGGCAAAGCCCAAAATGTCATTCACACTGAAAGTTTTGAATTGAAAACAGATATACGAATACTCAAATAAAAAGCTCACATGTCAAGCACAGGGTTGATGATTTTCTGGAACAACTGAGATAATTAGACTTGTAATTATGAGCAGTCTAGATATATTGCTTGATTCATTTTAAGCAGATTTAGGGGGACTTTTAGAATTTGATTTTTACAGGCCAAAATAGTATGCTTTAACTGTGAATATTAAAATTTTGGTGTTGTTGTAGTTGTTGGGAAATTTGGTTATGAGACATTCTGGGGAAGTACAGTAGATATAAGCAAGTATAAGATATAATAAATGGGCCACTGAAAATCTGCCTCATAAAAATTACTGAAGATGCAGTAGGCTGCTTATTTAAGTTCATGCTGTGGTTTAAAACATACAAAATTAAAATTTTGTCATCATGCTCTCTGTTTTGTACTTCCAACTTCTCAGGTTATTGTAGAAAGGACAAATGAGGGATTGATAAAACAAATAGCAGCGCTAGTGAATGACACAGAGACTAAATGAAATCAAAGGTATTAGATTCAGTATCGATCACGTCCACCAGTAATCTCTACAGCGAATGGACTGTTTCCTGGTGGCGCAACTATAATCATCAAGTCTCCCATTGAGAGGGGCTAGAACAATACAGTCTGTAGTGCCCACTTACTAAAGGGAATGAGAGTGTATATCAGTGCATGAGGTGTGGCATTTTTTAAAGGATCCTGAGAGGAAATGGAAACTACTTCAGATGTAAAGTTATTTGTACGAAAGAGTTTTTGGACACATCGAGCATAGAAACAGAAAAAAACAATAACATTTTAATTGTAGGCCCATGGCTATTTGGGACCCCATTATAAATGCATAAACCTGAATAGACCAATAGTCTTGTTTGTGACGAGTTTACTTTTCGTTATAACAGGTGTGCTATATTTTAGCTTTTCTACAAACTTGTCTGTTCATTGTTATCGCTGGAGGATTAGCGACTGCAAAAACAGGTTTCAGTTCCGAGAAGGCCGTAGCTACAATGGAGCAGAAAATTAAAGCTATTAGGGGCCTCGCAATTACGTGTAACACGAAATTGTCAAAACGCGTCATTACAGGCGTCCTGATTAAAAATGGGGAATCCTTGGCCTGCCGCGCATTTCATGCAAATTAAGTGCGTACAACGGATGACCCACACGCAATGTAAGGAGTTGTTTTTGAGAATTTAAAGTTAAGTTGTGGTTACCCAATAGTACATAAAAGGAGACCTCTTGAAAGTAGCAAGTAAACTAACAGCGGGTATTTCAGTGTTCGCCATGGTTCGCATCTTCTCTATTCGTCAGCAAACTATGTTTATGCGCCCGGGGCTGGGGGGAACCAACGAGGTCCTCATCAGACTGCTCAGGCTACGTGTGATCCATAATGTTCTATTCGGGGGATTATTTCTTTGTGGGCCCAAATTTGCTCACCTTTCCGCGATGATCAATTCCCCAAATAGGCCGACACATGGTATACTTTCCATAATACCATATTTAAGCAAATCTGTCTGGAAAAGTTGGCAATAGATGATGTAAACACAGGAATTTTTTCCATGTGTGTTATCTAAAAAAAGTTCCAGATTACTAGAGCTTTTCGTAAACAGGCCCAAAACCAAACATTCACAGGAAAAAAACACAAAAAGTTAAGCGGTCAAGGATAGTGGGGGGGGGGGATCCTATCTTGGCTTTGTGACCGGTGGATCACAATCTTCTAGACAAAGGTGTCATTGTAGTCGTCAGATTAGAACCAATAGCCGCGATGGGCATGCGTTATTTTGAAACATATGAGCGATGCCTGCGGACTGAACACCAAAATATTTGGGGACATTTTCGTTTTGAAATCCTTGTTTTGGAATCAGTGCGCTACTTTTGGGCACACCAAGGCCAACAAATACATAAACTAACCAAAAACATCTAAACTAAAAAATCGCCCAAATTAGCAAAGGAAGGGGCTTTCACATCTTCTGTTACTGCTTTTTGAAATTTTAAGTGAGTTTTTGTATTTGTTTTCGTATTAAGGTGGAACAGTTATTAAAAATGGTATGGTTGTATTAGGGTGACTCCGGAGGGGGGGGGGCTGGGGGGGGGGGGGGGGGGGGGGCACTTAGGTTTGGTTGGTGTTTGTTGGTTTTCACTTAGTCCCAAAGGGGGGGGGGGGGGTATAAGGGAAATACTTTAATCGCGTAAACAGGGGGGGGGACTTTGACATAGTTTTGTCGTGGGCCAACTAGGGATATTACGTTCCATGGGCCACCCTTGCCACCCCCGTAAGTTAACACCCATGGGGCGGCGGGGTTATCGTTTGTCATGCGGATCAAAAAAAAAGGACCGGTTTGGGAAGCTGCCTTAAAAGGTGTTCTGAAAAAACACTATGCACAAATTAATTTAAACACAAGGTATCTCCCCACTGCAGGTTTATACTATTTTGCATGGGAGTTGACATTCAAATTTGTTACAAAAAACAGACAGTTGGTTTCTTTTATGCAAAAAAAATTTCTTTGTGTTAATGTTTTTCAGGGAACATCCCCACCCCTTCCCGTTAGTATCTTTGGCCCTTTGGTGCAGTGTTGGTCCTGTGGGAAAAACACCCAGTCTTTTTTCCTGGGTGGGGGATTTATCCAATCGCGAAAGGGGAAGGGGTTTCTATGTTTCCTATTTTTTACCACGCTTTGTAGTTACATGTGGTAATTAATCTCCAATTAAAAAAAGTTTCAAACAAAAATCGGGATTTGCCTTTCTCCCTGATTCTAAACAAGCAGGCCCAGTTTTTTAAGGAGATAAAATTAAAAAAAAAAAAAAAGAAATCAATTCAGGGGGGATAAACCACAGCGACACAGGGGGGAAAGGGCGGAAGGATTTAGTTTTTGGGGGGGGAATGGGGGAAAAAAATTCTCGATGATGAAAAAGGAGGGGGACAGTTAGATGAGGGGGGTGGGGGAAACATTTTCCGGAATAAAGTTAGGATTCGGGATGGTTATTTAGGGTATTCATTTGGTTGGTAGGGGGGGGAATGCTTGGGATAGTGGTGGTTTGTTCGGTGTGTTGGGGGGGCTAAATGATAATTTTTCTGTGGGCTTTATTTGGGGAGTAAACTAAAAACATGAAAAAAAAAAACGCCAACCTCTATAACATGATTTTTTTACGCACATTCCGCCCCTTTTTGAGGACGTTTTGGTCTTGAACAAGTGGATTATAGGCCAAAAAAACATCGATTGCTAGTCACGTTGGGGAATGCAGTGCTTTAGTATTTTTAGTGGGGGGGGGGGGGGGACACAACACATTGTTTTTTTTTGGTTTTTGGGGTTGGGTTCGTCACATTGTCCCCATGTTATTAAAAAACTCCAAGGGGATTGGATGACACAAAAACGGAATTATGTATTTCGGGGGGATCCCTTGATCTTTGATTGTAGTGATACCCTTTAAAAAAAAAAAAACACACACCAGTGGGAGGCTCCTGCTTTTCAAAAAAAATTTACTCTTTCCCCACTGGTGGGATGGGGGAAACCTTCTAGTCGAGAATATCCCCATCTCTGGACAAAAACAGGGCCCACTGGGAACTCGCTGGCCAAATCTCTTGCGCGTGGGTTAAACTCAACTTTTCAAAGGGAGGTTCAAACAAAAGGGTTTGGCCACTAAAAATGGGAGGGTCGAATAAACAAAAAAAAATTTACGGGTTAAGGTTATGGAGGGTGTTTAAAGGGATGGAAAAATTAGTCTTGATTACCCATTTCAAGGGGGGTTAATGGCTCACCCAAAATGGTGGTTTCAAATCCCAGTCAAAAAATGTTGGCAAAGCCCAGGACACACTGAAGGGGAAATATCTAATGATCATGGGCTTACCCAGGTTTTTTTTGTTTGTGGGTTTTATTCATTACAAAGTACCAAAAACAAAATTGGGGATCCATGGGAAAAATTTTCCACTAAAACCCATTGTGGGATCTCAAATAAAGGAAAAAAGGGACAACAAATAGAAAAAGTTTTAGCAGACACCTGTGGGGGGCTTAGGATATAAGAAGAGAGTGTGGTTGGATAGTTCACAGTCAAAAACATTAAGCACACTGATTCCCCCCAGGAGAAAGGGCTAAGGGATTTTTTAAGGAGATTTTAAACTTTAAAATTCTGAGGAAAGCGATTTCTTTCTCATGGAGGCAAGGAATCAAGACAGATGGTCATTTTATTTTGGAAAATCCATTTTCTCTCTGTTTCTTTGGCACCATTAGGCTCAAAAAAAAAAAAATCCCACTCCAAACAGTATAAGGTGGGGGGGGTTGATTTTTTTTTTATCATTCAAATTAATTCAATTTTTCTCTTTTTATTCCTTTTTGTTTTTTTAACCCTACATTTTTTATTTTTAAATTTTAAAAAACAAAAAGTTTCCTTTTTTTTTAAAAACTTTTTAAAAAAAAAAATTTTACTTTTTTTATAATGTCTATTATTTAAAAAAAAAAAAAAAAGGTTTAACCTTTGCCCTTAAATCACAAGTTAAAAATAACCATTGTGTAACGACACCCAAAACCCCCAAAGGTTTTTTTGTAAAAAAAAAAAAAAAAAAAAAAACAGTTTTTTTTTTTTGCAAAAAAAAAAACATAAATTTAAAATAATTAATTAATAAATTTAATTTGGAAAAAAATTTTTTTTAAATTATTTGTTTTCAAAAAAATTCCCAAAAATAAAAAAAATTCTTTTTTTGTGGTGTTTTATTAAAATTTATTTTTGCCTTTAGGGTTATTTACTTTGGGGGGAACTCATTTTCACCGGGGGGGTAACAACCCTGGGGGGGGCCCAGGGTTTTTTTTCTTTCAATTAAAAAAAATCCCAAGTGGAATGTTTTTACGTTCATTTTCTTTAAACATAATGCTAGAGTTCGTCTGTGTTATTTTTTTATTGGGTAGGGAAACAAAAAAAACAACATTGAACACATGCTGTTTCTATTTGGAAAAGGCGGGGGGGGGGGGGGACAAGGGGGGGGCATTTCTTTTTTTGTTGGAGGGAAGGGCCCCAAACAAAACAACAAAATAGGTTCAACCGAAGGTTATAAGATAAAAAATTTCATTGTAAGAGTATAAATAGACCGTTCGTAGTGTTGCGAATGAAAAAAAAAGTTGAAAAAAAGGTTCTCCCCCCCCCCCACAACCCTCAAAAAAAAAAAACCATGTTAGTGAAAATATTCAAAAAATTAACCTTTTGATTGCAAAAACACCAAAAACTAAAAACATGCCAAAACAAAAAAAATTCAAATATCCCAATCACAATTTTAAAAACAAAACAATTGTGTGCGTTTAGCGCACAGAATCAAAACCAGTAAAGGAATAACAATTTAATAGGAACACATGAACTGTCTTAAATCTGTTGGGAAATTTTTGAATTAACCTTTATAAAGGTGTTCTAAAGTTTTTTTTAGTTCTAATATTAATGAAATTTTTCTAATCGAGGTTAATTAATGTATGTAAATATAAAAATGTAAAAATGTTTTCTTTAGTTTGTTTTTGTATTTGACGCAGAACCAGATCTCGCCACACCGTGGTGTGGTGGGGATGACGTTCGCCGGTCACATGGCGAGGGCGTCCAGCCGTGTTGCAGGAAGCGGTGAAGCAGTCATGGCGACCCCTGTCGCGTTACTCCTTTTCCGAATCTGTGCTGGATGAGGGTCTATTTTCCCATTGGTTTACTGGTGAAAGATACATGAATTACCCCCATTATCTAACTGAAAAAAACACTGTATTAATAGTATTTACGTTGTTGGACCGCGGGTATTCCCGCGTATTTATTCCGTCACGTACTTTATCCTGGTTTTCGATGTGTATCTTATACTGGTTACATATACCACAAAAACAAAAGTTAATAGATTTGTTCTAAAAAACATATTATGATTTATATCGCATATTATCAAACCTGTTTATGTTTTACAGCTTACAGTATATGTGTAGAGTTTTTACTAAGGTTTGTAACCATGAACTGTTTTTTTACTAGCACAATAGATGTTTACTAAAAAAAAAAAATAGATGAATAGAAATTCCCTCCAATGTCTATAATACAGTGGCAGTTCAGATTTTCAACGTACGAGTACATGTGTTATTAATGAAAATATTAAAAACGATTTTACCTACCATATTCTTTTATGTATTATTTTATGTTTTATGGTCCTTAATCGTATGGGCCACACTTTTACTATTTACTATTTAGGGGTATAGGGATACAGTATTACTTCATAGCTTTCTTTTGTTTGAGGGCGGGACTATCTGTTTGGTGACCAATGGCTGATGGGGAAGTGTTCAGGAAATTTTATTATGTTTATCTTTTTTTGCTGTATATTTTTTTAGTGGGGCCAAACAGAACATACCGCGCACCTTTACAATATAATCTGTTTTTATTAAACGATACCTGGTCGAGGTGTTTAAATTAAAGTGCCGCCTGAGTCTTAAATTTTCTAATTAATGTAGTCCCTGCTCAAGTTTAATAAGTGCAAAGAGAGCAGTTTTCCCTTTTTTATATAATTGGTTCGGTGTTTGCATTTTTCCTGATTTAAATGCAGAGCGTGTTGGTCATTATATTGACCAACAAATAAGGCAGAATCTCTATACGGCATAGGGCTCTTAATTGATGGATTGTTCTGAAACCAGCATCCGGTAATCACAAGCTCATTTTAGCTGTGTCCTGAGAGCTTATAGAGGATGGTGTTTGGAATACAACATTGTCCACTCTGAACTATAGTATCCTTTTTAAAAAGTTTGGGACTCTATTATTGGTGTTTTGTTGTTGTTTTGTTTGTATTTTGTTTTTAATGAGGTACGGTGATACTTTTCAGAGGAAACTGTCTCAGAGGCTTCCTAAAAATAAATCTGGTAGGCCCTTCTTCTTCGTTCTTAAGGAGGAGGCTATGGACTGCTAGGCCAGAAGTGCAAAATATTGAATTCCCATTCAAAGTTATCTAAATAGCACTTGTAAGGCTTGTATGGGGGGCCTTTAAAGTGAGTTTTGTTGTTATGAGAAGGCCAGCTGTCTGTTATAACCCTCACCATCAGTTTTACACCAGAGAGATTTAGGCCGGTTATTTAAAACACAAAAAAAATCTATGTATGTGAGTTTACATAAATGATGATACATTTATGCCTAGCTGATATCCTTACCTGCTCTCTGGTCCAACTCATATGTTAAAATTTAAATTAATTAAAATAACTAATTAATAAAAAAACAAATAAATAGTATTTTAGTTTTGTAAAGACATTTGAACATAGACAGAATTTATATTTGGTCTACAAAACTAATTTTCAAGATTTTAAAAAACAAACGGTTAGGCTCAGAATCATGGGACTAATGGTATTGTACATAACATTATTTAAATGGGATTATTTTGATGCAATTCCCCATATTGTCCCCATGTATCCTCAGGTCATCGTGGCCTTCTGCTGGGTTTATATTCGGAAATATCAGAGCCGGCAAGAGAGCGAGGTAATCTCCACCATCACTGCGATTATGCGCTCTGGGCCATTGCGCTCAACTTCACGGCGGCTCTTCTTCCAGTTGATATCTTCCTAGGTCCTTCATGAAATTACCCCAATGGCACTTACAAGGTAACCATAATCCTGTACAGAGATGTTGTTTAATGAAAACTCTAGCTCTGTAGCTCGCTTTATCCATGTTCTTCGTCATTGTTCATTTTTTCATTGTTCAAAACCAAAGTAATCATATGATATGAGAGCTCTGCAAAATAAGTGATTTGGATGTCTGGCATGGAATGTATTGTTATTAGTAGTTTATTGTCACCACTTGTGGATACAATGGGTTTTTCCTTTCTAAAAGATCCCATTATTCAATCAAATGCAATAAAAGAGAGATCAGTACTTCCAGATTTGAGTTCACAAACTGAATTGAGCACATCTTTCTTTTATGTTGAGACTCAAATGTTCTAACGAGAGTGGTTACTATGGCAAACTGAAAGGCATAATTAATTGAACGACCCCACAGGCCCACCATTCTTCCTTACGGATAATGAATAATAAAGCACAGATTACCATCCTCTGACATGAGATCTTTACATGAGTGCTTCACTTAGAAACTTTGTGTAACTGGTTCCTCCTTTGCGTACAATGAAAAGCATTTATGACCCCGAGCCTGTCAAAGTTGTAAAAAAAAACGGGAAAAAAAAGGTACACTCAAAAGTAATTAAAGACAACTTTTTGCAAGTCTTTCTGAAGTCAAAACAACATCTTTGTGTCGGAGACCGATTGAAATTTTAAAGCTGTTATTCATGCTGATAATTTTCCCTTTGTTCTGTAGCTCTCAAATCTAATTTGCACTTCCACCCTTTTAAAACTTTGCCAAAATATCAGGAAAAAAAAACCAATAGCAATTGTGGAAAACGCGGTGTACAACACCGAGGGATGGGGAAGCCAACATGCATAGAGAAGTATTCTACGAGACCTCACATCTTGAGGGTTCAAAGAAATGTATTATAACACTATGTAAATATATACTACTGTATTTTCATTTTGGGTGAACTGTGCCCCCTTTAATTGGAGAGCAGGGGCAGGGACTTTTGATTCCAGTGTTTGTATTTGATTACATTACATTACAGCACCATGCACTTATGGATGTCTTTGCAAAAACACATGGGATGTGTGAATTAGATTTAGGCCAGACATGAGGTTATTTCCATTGTTTAATAGGTCAAACATGTTTTGACTATCAACAGTTGTCCGCCGAACACGGTTGATCTATATAAATAAATACATTAGAAATATCACAGAACACAACCGGCAGTATATTCACCAGGCAGTGTAAATCACTACTCAAGTGTGTATTGTCCAGAATAAATTGAGGGGGGGGGGGATCGACAGGGACAGTGCTGGCCTGGTTTTCATTTGAGATAATGATCAGCCCTAGGAATGTTAAAAAAGGGCTTGTAGAGGTCAAGACCAGATATTACTTTATCAGAATTAGACAAGGATTCATTACTGGTTTCATTTCGTAATTGGAAGTTGAGGGTTTTGAAGTGTTCTGACGAAGACAGACTTGCTCGATCATATATCAGAGATCATCTGACTAGATGGAGGAGGTTAACCTAAATAGATTCTCAGTGACTCTATTGGGTTAATTAGATCTCTGATGAAGCGCTGATCTTTCTGTACCACCCTTCCTCAAAACACTTTAACTTTTAATAGATTATCTTGAGTCACAGAGCACTGTAGTGTAATGTAAGAGGATGTGCAATGCTACAACTGTTTTGTAAACAGGTTGCATTTGTCCATTCAATAACACTGTCACTGCAAATATGCAGATAACGTAACTATTAAGAAATGTGCAGTGTGAAACATAAGCAAATGAATACCCAGGATTAAATGTTAGTCTCAGGTTAATTATGAGTAGTTTGAAACATAAGAATTCTATTTACCTACAGTATAGAATTACCCAGGGTTAACTATTTCAAGTTTTAAAAGCAATTTATAGCAGTTCAGAAATATCAAATTTAGGGTTATTAGTGGGTTTGCTAAGGTGAACTATATGCTTACATAGAGTTTTACAAGGATTAAACTTCATTTGTGTAACGAACATAAATAATATCTCAAATTGTGTGGGTTGTTGAGTAGGGTTGTGTTTTTATTGATCTAAGTGATCAACAGATTTACACAGAAGTATGTAGTGGTCAACCGATATATCGCCAAGACCGATATATCGGCCGATATTTGGCATTTTTCAAATAACGGCATCGGCCGATAAGTTTTTCTGCTTGGCTGATGTGTTCGAGGCAGGACTTTTATTTTCAGCGCCTGAGCGCACTGTCTAATACAGATAGAAGTCTGTCTAATAATCAGATAGAATGGTTTAACAAAGGAATTAATGTATACAAAAAGTATTATAAACGGTTGCTTTTATATTATTAGTAATAGAAAGGCAAAACATTATAATACTTTCCATACCCGAGCTAAATAGGCCCAAGAATATGCCAGAAATGTGAAGTTTTGCTGTCGACACTTGTATTTTTGTTGTTTGCCCTTGTTATAGAGCATAGAAAAGTATTTATTATAACGTTCTAGGAAGCTTACAGCAGATTCTGATGAAATATACGCTCAACCCAAATGGGGTGGGAAAATGTTGCTTGATAATCGGTCTGAAGCTCGCTGTGATTCACGTCGCATGCGAAATCAGGCAGACAGGTGCTTTTTGTTGTAGGAGGTTGAGATGGAAGGAGCCATCAAGTCTTGGATAAACACGTAAGATTATGGCAGCGATCTCCTTGGCTCCGGCCTTCCGGTAATCCGTTTTTTTTCTGATGTGACGATCAAATGTATCTCTTCCTCCAGTCGAGGTAAGCGGCTTAATGGGCAGAGCAACCTTCCGACTAAAACATCTTCTTAATGCAGCCTGTGCACGTAGGACTCTGTAGGTTTATTTCTGTTCTCTGCCCTAAAGAGATTACAGCAATGATTGACAGGCCTGGGTTTGGCTAATGAGGATGCTGTCTCAAATGCTAAACTTGAACAGTGCTAGAGTTTTCTTTATAAATTGTTGTTAAATCAGGCTTGGTTTATTCTACAGATCTTTGTTATTCTGTGGGTGTTCTTTGGAAACCCACAAAGCTGATCTGTTTAAACCAGGAGACAGATTTGTGGCACCCGCAGAGGCCTCAAGAAGTATTTGGACACTTAAAAAATAGACCCCCCCCCCACCTTTTTTAAATATAGCTAATATTTGATATAAAAATAAGATTGTAAATAAATATGTTTTTTTTTTATTATTAATTTATTTCTTCCGCAAGGATGCATTAAGTTGACCAAAAGTGACAATGAAGATATTATTAATGTTACAAAAGATTTTTATTTGATAAAAATGCTGTTCTTTTGAACTTTCTATTCATCAGAAAATCCTGAAAAAAATTTATCACGATTTCCACAAAATATTAAGTATCAGCATATTAGAATGATTTCTGTAGGATCATGTGACACTGAAGACTGGAGTAATGATGCTGAAAATTCAGCTTTGCAATCACAGGAATATATTATATTTTAAAATATACTGAAATAGAGCTTTTTTATTTTTTGTATTAAATATATTTATAAAGATTATTTATTTAATTTGTTTTTTATATATTAAATGCAGCCTTTGTATGCGTAAGAGACTTCTTTCAGAAAAACATTTAAAAATCTTTATAATAAACGCATACACTACCTTACTTTGTTTATTTATTTATTTTAGATATTAACAGAAATACCATGATGAGTAAATATAATAATTACATTTTCATAGGGCCTATGGTTGTGGACAACTTGGAATATCAGGGAAGTTTAAAATTGCTCATTACATGTTTGGAAAACTGGAAAATTAATCAAATCTTAAAAAATGTCAGCTATTACCAGCTAGAAATTGTCTTGTGAAATGATTCTCCAATACTCACAAGTAATTGGGAACGTCATTGAAATTCATAGGTCAACATATATTTGTGAAATATCTCTTTATGTCTCGACCTGGTTATATTCATAAAGGCTGACAGCAAGTATCCAACAATGGAATTATGTTTTTCTAGTGCTGGTGTAGCAATTATGGGTTTGCTCTTTTGGCATGATGAAACGGTGAGTTATGAATGTGGGATGGAGTTCATCGAGACAGAGAGTCAGAGAGAAAGAGAGAAAGGAAGAGAGAGAGAGTGATTTACTGCGGCAAGGCAGACAGCAATTCTCTGGCATTTGGATCTACTCCGAGAACCTGTGAGTCATCAAAGTGTCAGGTCACGTTTTTGATGGAATTTCCGACACATTGCGAATAAAAAAAAACACACTGCACCTAGATAGCCACTTCTTTGTATCACCACTATCCCGTGGCACCATTTGAAGTCCTGTCATAAAAATCATGTTTTACCTCACTGTATAGAGCAGTATATTTGTCGGTCATATTTTTATCCTTACATGAGATACAAATCCTGCATTTTATTTTATACTGCACTGTGTATCTTATAGGACAGTCAATTTAACATATTAATGTAGTATTATTAATTTACAATATATAATTAATCATGCACCTGATATTCATAAAACACCTGTTTAATGATATGGCAATAAAGTACCAATTTATTGATAAAAAAGCAATTTTTTTTATGTCTGCCACAGTAATATATTTAAAATTATATAAAATTATAAAATGAGCATAAGCTATATATATATATATATATAGCTTATGCTCATTTTATAATTTTATATAATTTTAAATATATTACTAAATATATATATATAAATAAGCGTATGCTCATTTTATAATTTTATATATATATTATTAATTGTGCTAAATGAATCAGCAGTAATGTGATTAATTTGATTAAAATATTTTTTTAATCAATTGACAGCCCTGTAATCGAAAAAAGGGTTAAAGATATATCATGATGTGATTGCACGTATATGCACAGTGTATGTCATATTTTTCAAACTTTTTTTTTTTTTTTTTTTGTAAATCCAGGAATGGGCGGCAGGCAATGAGACCAGGCAGCAGATCGAAGACACAGTTTTGTATGGCTACTACAGTAAGTACTAAATGACACTATTTTGTGCAGTAATAAAATTTTCTTACCTTGCATTTTAGGAAATGTACCATTCATATTCCTTCATCATCTGCCCTTATTGTTTGAGTTTCATTGTGGGAGCCGGCACAGTCCGGTCCGCAGCTCATCATTAACATCCATTCACTCGGGTTATAAATTATGGCGTGCACAATGTTGCATTTGCCTACAAAAGCTGTCAGTTCAGTTGCTGCATGGTTTTATTTGTGTGGAACCGTCCTGGTGAAATTAAGCTAAAATGAGTGCAGTTTTCTGCTGAATAAATCTCTTGTCTGCGTGTGTAAAAAAACGCACTAGTAAGTGACCTTTTCCTTGAACAAGGTCGGAAGGACCCATGAACATGGTTGAACTCAGCTTTTTGGAACTGCATTCTCTCTTTATGACTTCATAGCGTTAAATATGTCTCAGTGACATGCATGACTTTAATTGAGTCCTCCCATTGCTTCCACTTAAATAATATCTTTTAGGAATGCTGGGACAAGGTAACATAAAATTGAGTATGGCACAGTTGCTTGATTATCATTAGAGTTTGCAAACAGATGCTGCGCGGAACAGGCCGTCAGTAGTAGAGCGGCACGGCGTCTGTTGAGCAGCGCCAAATGTGCTAGAGACGAGCTGTCAGCTAATACAAACCAGCCAATCAAAACCCTCTTCTTCCATAGTCAGAAAAGCATCAGAAGATTAACAGTAACTGTGCAGGTAGACACGTCGCAAATCCCTTGTCCAGCTGTCGGCCCGTGTTCTCCTAGAACAAAACAAAATATGATTTTATGCTCAAAATTGATTCGATCAAGTCTATAAGATATACTTTGAAAACAAAACTTTTGTTTTCAGGAGAGATTTGTGCCCAAACATACTGCAGGGAAAATATGCTGTTTGGTAGATAATGTGACGCATTTACTTGCAGTGCGTTTACTGCAACATTGCAGAGTGAAAGAGAATATTCAGTGTGAAAGTACAAATTATTAATGGCATAAAAAAGTATATTATGAAGGGTACTTGTTAAGGCTTACGGCTCATGCTTATGAGCCCTAACCATAAAAATTAAAGATTGATGTTTGACTTTGCCTGCATATTTGTGCTAAAATATTTCAAATTATTTGGCTTGATGTGTAGTGATGTAATTTTACTTTTCTAGGTGTTTTTTTTTCTCTTACACTGTTCAGATGATAAAATCTTCTAAACTTATATTGAAAGAAGAACCTGAGGTTCCAGAACGTCTTGAGACGTGACTTGGACCGATAAGCAATCAGAACCACCCAATCAATGTTCAATGAATACTTTAGTAACTGCATAGTAACTACCTTTTCCTTTTTCTAGTTGTTTAAAGGAATGGTTCTGTTATTTTTACTCACCTTCATGTTGTTCCAAACCTGTGTGACTTTCTTTCTTTTGTGGAACACAAAAAATATATATTTTGTAAAATGTTTTTTTTTTTTTTTTTTTTTTTTTTTTTTTTTATACCATAGACTTTTATTTTATGTACAAAACATTTGAAAATATTCTTTAAAATGTTTTTTTGAAAGAAAGTCACTGTACTTTAAATATAATTTGTTTCATACGCACGGCCTTGGTAATGTCAGCAAAGTGAGATGCAGAGAAAGTTTGCATTTTTAAGAAAGTCTTTAAGACTATAAAAACAACTATTTTTGTTCCTTTCAGAATAATGTAGTGATGAATTGTGCACAATGAGAAAAGTGACATTCATTAAGACTGCATCCTTGGACTGAAAACGTTCTACTTAAGTGGTTTAAAATGATCTGAGCACAGAGAAGCTGGAAACATAACCATGTATCTTGTGCAAAAATCTTTTTCTTTCTACAATGCATTGATAACGTATAGTTTCTGAAGATCAATTAAATAATTCATACAAAACAAAACAATTGCCTGCTGGTGGTATACTATGTTTTTTTTTTTTTTTTTAAACCCATAAAACAAATAGCTGTGGCCTAATGGTTAGAGAGTTGGACTTGTAACCGAAGGTCGCTGGTTCGAGTCTCGTTGCTGGCAGGAGGTTGTAGGTGGGAGGGGGTGAATGAAAAAGCGCTCTCTTCCACCCTCAATACCCATGGCTGAAGGCATAATGAAAATGAAAATTTTGTCGTTAATCACTTACCCCCATGTTGTTCCAAACACATAAAAGCTTTTTGAATGAAAACCTGGAGGCTTGAGACTGTCCCATAGACTGCCAAGTAAATAGCAGTGTTAAGGTCCACAAAAGGTATGAAAGTCGTCGTCAGAATACTCCATCTGCCATCAGACGTGCAATCTGTGTTATATGAAGCGACAGGAACACTTTTTTGTAAAACGAAGAAAACAAAAAATAACGACTTTATTCTATATTCCTTTGTCAAGGGTCTTCTCTGTGTCTCTCCAGATCACCGTATGCTGTGTATGCTTTCTGTGTCATCCGTGCAACCACAAGGATGTGCTGTTTCTACATGTATTTAGCTTTGATTTTAAATAAAATAGCGCATCCTTGTGGGGCGGATGACACAGAAGAGCATATGACGATATGGAGAGACACAGAGGAGACCGTTGACAAAGGAATTATTGAATAAAGTCGTTGTTTTTGTTCAAAGACGAACAGAGCTTTTACGGGTTTTGTAATGACATGGGGTAAGTGATTAATGACAAAATTTTCATTTTGGGGTGGAGTATCCCTTTAAACCCATGACGTCCACATCTTGTGTTGTTTATCACTATTCTTATGATGTTCTCCTCATACTTTGTTTCTTGTGTTACATCTCTTCCTTTTTTTTCTGTGGCATCCACAAAAAAGTCTGATTGCTTTATTTCTGGGTTTTCTGGAAGATCAGGGATTGTTCCATGCTGACTCTGCTCAAAGAGACACCGGAATGCTGCATTTGTACTTCTAAAAGAAAATGAAATTTGAAAAGAAACGTCGTCCTGGTGTGTTGTGTGGTCCTCTGTTGAGGCATCATGCGTGGAGGTGGGATAGAGTGATGAAAAATGAGATACTGGTGATTTTGAGTTGCTTAAGAAGATTGAGGATGGGGAGAGAGGGCCGTCTGATGACGTGTGTGATTTATGACTAACACAGCCTCAGCTGCAGAACGATCTGTCACTAGCATAATGGTTATAGGGTGCAAATACGTAGGCGTAGACTTTGAAGACCTTTGTGTGGAAGGGTTTTGAGTAGATGAGTTATGCCTGTGAATAGGTGCTGTATATGTCTGAGTCATTCAAGAAACAGATGTTGGAACAGTGACTTCTAAAGTAAGTTTCTGTAAGATGCATTCTTAAATATTTATATCTAAAATATCTCAAAAATATCTTTAAGTTCTTCTAAATTGCTTTGTCCCATCTTAAGATGAGAATGAAAAAGTAGTCAATATGAAAAGGCATCAATGTGCTGAAAAAATTATGAATATTTAATTCTTGATGAATTCTATCAGCCTAATGTCATCTCTTGAACATGGCTCATGTGGAAACTCATGATGTCATTTCTGCTTAATGATCCTATTTATAAATAACAGATCAGTATTTATATATTTTCAGGTAAATATGCAGTGTGATGGAGGAAGCCAGCATTCACTGGCAGATAATTTTTTTTAGCATATGCTCCTTAAGTCTGAAATAAATTTAGATTTCATATATTTAAGGCTTGTATAGTACACAATAGTCAGTTTTGCACTTTGTTAAATGTGGACACAAATGGTATTTCTTGCATGGAATGACTCGTTTTCAGTTTCCTTCTTTTTATTTTCAACATGCTACCATCATCGAGAGCACTGGGGTTTATTCAGCAGAGATTTAATGTTTGCTTTTGTATTCCTGATGACAAATGTTTGACTTTCTTTTCGTTTGCTCTCGAGCTCATCCCATTGTCCTCGTGGGGATGGGCAGAAAGAAGAACAAATGTCTCATCCAGAGAAACGCAAGCCAAGCAGGAGGAGGAATAAGAAGGAATTTGAATCTTTTGCAAAAGTGTGGTGTCAACCCTCTCAAGAGCTCATCAGAGGAAAGTGCCTTTGTTCTTGGAAAAAGATGCCGCACGCTGCCTTTCCACCATCCGCCATTAACACTCAACCATCTGAGCATTGGGTATTTGCATTAAAATCACCTGCTGCAGTGAAATCTAATGGTAATTAATAGATTGTCCTCAATCTATAGCTGCATCATGCAAGCTGCTCCCGCAGTCTCTCGCTCACAGGTCATTATACTGCGATTAAGGTATGTAGATTGTTTTCACCACAGACATGACTGCAGTGCCTTCAAACGGAATCATCCTGCTGCTGCTTTTTTTTCTTCCTCTTGGTGGCATTTTCGTTCTGCTGCAGTTCTTGAATTAGTCGCATTGATTGCGGCCCCCCCTCCCATCTCCGCATCATGTGCAGAAGAGATTTCCTAGCAGCCTGTAGGTGGAGATCAAGCTCCATCTAACACAGCAAAGCCGAATCCAATACATTTGAGGAGACTGGCAGGTCAGAGCCTCAAAGGCTTCTTTACAAAGCAGAATCTGAGATCCCTGTCCGCCCATGTCTGTGCAAACGGAATAATTACAGCCCTAACTTTATCTCGCTGCAGTCTGTGGCGATCACCACAAACTTGTCCTGAAGGAGGAAGAGATTGCTTTCTTCTGAACAGTTGGACTCTACAGACTTGGTTGTAATTATTTTATTGCAGTGTGTTCCCTTTGTCAAACATGCTAATCACGCTTGATGTCAGGTGCACAAAAATTCAGCGTTTATTAGAGGCGTCATTCGTATCGTAACATGAATCCCTCTCAACATCCACTGACATGCTTAACAGCCCCTTCAAGAGCTTTTTGCTTGTTACAGCCGCTCAGTTTTAATCAAACTCTGCAGTGCTGTCATGTGTTATGCAGAAAATGGGTTTGTGCTTTGTGTAAGACGACACTTTACATTGTAATCATGTGACAGCTTACAAACCCTGAAATATCTTGGTTCAGCAAATATGAAAATGAACTTCATAAATCCTAGAAAAAGTCCACATTTGCATGCAAGTTTGCTGACAGCGTAAATTTTCTTTTATGAAGCATAATCTTTTTAGAATCGCTTTTGACATTTTAGTTATGAAATAATTGTATAGTAAATGTTTTATAAAATAATAATAATAATAATAACAATAAACATTACAACAATAATACATATATAAATTCTATTTTTATTTTTATTTATGTTTATATTTATATTTATGTATAAACCTGCTATAGATAGATAGTAAATATTATCATTATATAATATTCTTATTATTATTATTAATAATAATAATTATATATATATATATATATATATATCTGATATATAGATATATATATATATATAATATCTATATATATATACACACCTGCTCTTGTGTAAATTTAAAACTTTCACTTTTTTTTGAAGATTTTGAGAGAGTATGTTTTTTTTGTATGTGAGACCCTGTGTGAGCATAATTTTTTTTTTTGTTTTTCTCTGTTTTCCGTGCATGTTTCAGCATGAACGCTATTGGAGAGTGTGAGTGTCTGTTGTGGCCCAACAGCAGCAAACACTGACAGATTGTGCATTTATTGAAGTGGGCAGCTGTGCATGGCGCAAGGTCCTTGAACCTGCTGAGATGAGAGCTCAGGCCAAAGCGTACACAGGAAAGGATTCAAATGTCGCCCCACTCTGCCTACCATTAATGCTCGGCCCAATTTCTGAGAGGCGCATCTTTGTTGCTTTTGCTTTTGTGGGGGGTTTTTTGATGATCGGGAGTGGGATGGTAAACCCAGATGGATTGCAGCTGAAGCCCCCATCCAAGACATCCCTGGAGATTAACCTCTTAGGTTAAGTAATTAAAGGAAAAATATGTATTTGTTCAGATGGCCTGGGGCCAAGTCCTTGGGCAGCATTTCTATTTAATGTAGTGTTCTTTAGAGTGGACAGTCTCTACTTTGAGGTTTGGCTGCACAATACAAGGTTAAATGGAAAAGCATCCCTAAAA
Organism: Cyprinus carpio; assembly: GCF_018340385.1. Lineage (NCBI taxonomy): Eukaryota > Metazoa > Chordata > Actinopteri > Cypriniformes > Cyprinidae > Cyprinus > Cyprinus carpio. The sequence goes on along the minus strand of NC_056584.1, from coordinate 21,876,500 downwards.
GTCCCTGGATACATCCGGTATCTTGAGCTTAAAGGCTTCCTATCATCCAGCCAGAAGTCTGTTAGCAGTCCACGAGTTTGTTTGAAATGTCAAGACTGCTTAAAAGCTGAAAGCTTTCTTGAATTTTAACTTGAAGGTTTTTGAACTTTCAAACAAGGATACCAGAAATGCTTTTGAGTCTGAAAGATAATCAGATCCAACTGTTGAGGAGTCACTGAGGTGTCCACCTCTGCACATTTAAATCTACATCGCTGGAAAATTAGACTAGGCGTTTGCTTCTTTGCTCGCTCTCCACCGCATCTCTTCATGTCCTCTCGAATAAGTAAAGGCCAAAGTCAGTCAGGTGTGTCCTTGTGCAGAGCTTCTGGTCTTAAAATAAATATAAAAGATAAAAGTGAGGTAATTTGCAGCCAGAGATACAGCTCTCCTGTTGATCTATCTATCTATCTATCTATCTATCTATCTATCTATCTATCTATCTATCTATCTATCTATCTATCTATCTATCTATCTATTTTTTTATGTATATCTGTCTGTCTGTCTGTCTGTCTGTCTGTCATTATATCGTTATATCTGTTGATAAATCTATCAGTATAGCTGTCTATTGTTATATGTGTCTCTCTGTCTAATGTTATATCTATTGTTATGTCTATGAATTTCTTGGAATTTCAATTAGTTGTAATTCTACTTCTCTACATTCAACTTTAAATTGCAGTTCAGCATCCTGTCTGCTGCTTCGGTTCAAATTCCTTGAATTGAATTGTTATTGAAAAGGCTTCTTCAGATCAGTTCTGAATGGTGCAGAACCCTGGTGAATGTAACTGTATTTAGCACTGTGAAATAGGAACGGCAATCATATTCTGCTGTTTTGTGGCTGTATCTTGAATATTTTCAATGTTCATGCAATTCTGATGTATAAATCCTCTTGAATTGCAATACGTGTTTTTTTTTGTTTTTTTCGCCATTCACTATAGGCAATATTCGGCAAATGCTCCATAATGCAGCCTTTGAATGCATATAAACTGTGAAATCAATTCATGAAATATTTTGGAGTGCCAGTTTTCAGGGTCCATACCTTTTTCTATGACGTGGTGCATGCAGATGATCTTACCTCCCTTTTGTGCTATTTTCACATTAATTCACTATTTGTGGCTTGTATTACGCCACCACTTCAGGAAATTGATGCCCTTTTCCCTTCTGTAAATGGGAAAAGGAATTCCATCGAGTCTATGTACACCTCTAAGGGTACAGGGCTTTCTTTTCATCAGATGTCAACCTTTCTCTGCTGCAATGTACAGAGATACATTTCAAATGCCTACATTTCTTTCTCTTCATTTTTTCTTTCCTCGCTTTCAATCGATTAAATTGCAAATAGAAAAAAAATACTATTTTGAAATGTGGTCACAAATAGATTCAGTTGGATTATTTTGGTCCTAAATTCAAGTTTATCAGTGTCAGAAGCAGATTTGTATCCATATATATGGATTTTTTTATTTATTTTTTATATAAAAAATAAATATTATTTATTTGTATTTATTTAGTTAGTTTTTTTAACTAACAAACCTCCCTTTTAAATATTTGTTTTATACATTTTATATGAATTTCTTTTTAATTCAACTTTCTTGACTTTGTGCAATTCTACTTTCTTTCTGCTACAATACAATAAAATCAATTCAAATTCAGGAAATCTTTTGTAGACTGAAAGATAATCACAATTCAGTTCTGAATGGTGCACAACAATGTTTTATACTCCTTGGGAGATCTGATATCATGCCTTTCTGCGAGTCCATGTCATTTGTTAAAGCTATTATTATGCTACTTGAAGGGTCACATCTCTGCTCGAATGAAGAAGCAGAATGGTGTTTTGCATTCTGTTTGCATTGGTTTGCTATAATATGTGCTCTGTCAAAGTCTCTTTCTATGAAGATAACTGAACCCTCCAGATGCAGCACTGTATTACCATCAGTATTCTTGCAGTGCTCCTGTCAGAGAATGTTTGGCCCCGAGAGGTCAGTGCTTCTAACAGCCCAATACAATTGAAAATTATTGCCTGTGCTGATTTGTAATCCGACAGGCCTCACGTAGGCCAAAAGGCTTCTCGAACTGCTAATTTTCAATCTGGTGACAATCAGTTCCCGGTTCTCCACTGAATAAGTAGACGCCTCCTTCACATAAACCACCTGTGACATCTGGGCACATTTGGAGTTTAAGTGTGTATCTCCAAATGGATAGAGGAAATTTTCGAACAAACCCGCTTGACCTCGTTTAGTGTTCAGTGTTTGGCCACCTGCCCAGATAAAAGACTTCTTGTGATGAGAATCCATTGCTTTCACCTGTCATAAAGCTAACAGCTAACACAATAATATTCTGGGTTAACCATCTGATTTGTCTTACAGGTTCTAATAATAAAGGATATACAGTAATGCATTTACTTTGGGTGGGGTGAGTGATATTTTTTATTTTATTATTATTATTAAAAGTTGTTTTTGTTTATTTTTTTTTTTTGTTTTTTTTTTTGTTGTTTATTTTTTTGTGGTTGTTTTTTTTATTGTTCTTTTTCTATGGTTTTTCTAAACTGATGGTTGAATCTAAATAGATTTATTTAATACAGTTTACTGTTGTATATTACCATTATATACTTTTATATTCGCCAAATATGGATGGAGAGACATTGAAGACTTTTAAATCCAGAGTTTAAAAAAGGATTACAATGGACTTATAGTAAATGAAAAATAAATTAAAATCTTGTCAAGCTTCACAGTTAAAGGTGATATTGTCTCACTGTAGAATGTATAGAGAGGTGAGCTTAAACCAGGGATTGAGCACTGTGTTTTTTCTATGACATTAATGTCCCGTTGCCATCTGCCCTATGGTGTGTGGGTCCATGTGCTGCTGACAGTTTTACAGGAAATGAAAAGGTAAAACATGCTATCACATGTGCCCCATGTTACAGAGATACTGAAATTTCCTTTGTCAGTTTTTTTCCCCCTAGGCCTTTCCTGACATCTCATTTTCACATCATTGTAATGTGTTTGTGCATTCTGGGATATGTAGAGTTTGGAGGTTGATGCCCTTGCGACAGACTCCTTCCTTTTGTGGGACAGCAAAAAAGTGTTTTTTATAAGTTCTTTTGTTTGTTGTTTCTGTGTTGATGTGACTCTTTTTTGTTTTTTTTCCATTTCAATTGATGATTCCTCCACATTTGTCTGTGAGGCCTGTACAACGTTGATTCTCTTTTGCTTAACCCCTTTCACATATTCCCCTGTTGATTAATTGCATTAAGCATTGCAAACATGTTTTTTCATTATATTGTTTTGTATTGTGTTTATTTGAATGTGTGGATTTGATCTAATTAAATATGCACAGGTTTGAATACATTTCCGGAAATCTGAACATTGGATAAGGCCACATTCAAAATTCTTGTTTCATTTTGTAGACATAAAAGAATCAGTGGTGTTTATAGATTGGATTTATTTTTTATCACTCCATAAGTAGGAAAATACTGTCAACAACCAGAGTTAAAAATAATAATTTATCCTTTTATATATCTATTATCTATATATAGCTATATATATATATATATATATATATATATATAATATATATATATATATATAATATAGATTATATATATATCATCAGGCAAATGGCATATGAAAAATCCTCTGGAAAAAAAACTTAAGAATATAGATGGAACATGCACTGTTAAGTATAGGGCTACTGAAGTGGAGATTCTGGCTGAGTGCAGGAGAAAAAAAACTAATTTTAAGAAAAACATAATTTAATTGAAATCTACAGACCCAAATAGATAAAGTGCAAAAAAATAATATCATATATATTAATATATTTGGATGTTTTTTTTCCACTAGTCTAAAACAAACGCACTATAAGCCAAATAGCCCAAAATTGACCAGTGCATGGAAAGTTTTTTTTTTTTTTTTTTTTGTCTGTAGTATCCTTAACCGGTAGTATTAAAGCAGTGAGCTATTTATGTACATAATTTATGTACAGAGAATCTAGGAATTGGCAACATAGCAGCAAAGTGATTGACATTGACAGTGATAGTTTTGGAGAATTATGGATTTAAGTGACTTATGAGTGACGAGGCAAACCAGTTTCTGAATGCAATGTCTAGAACCATTTAAATTAGACAGATTCCCAGATCTATTGCCATTTTGCTAATGAGATTTAAACCAGAAGCCCTATTAAAATATCTCTATCTTCATATTGACATATTCACAAGAAGCAAGACAAAGTGAGAGTGTGAAACTAGCCTGCTGCTGGGTGTGTATTTTAGCAAAGAAATAAAAAACATCCAGGCATTGAATAAAAAAGCTATAAAAGGAATAACATTTACATTATTATGCATTTAGCAGAAGCTTTTATCCAAAGCGACTACAGTGCATTAAGGCTATACAATTTTTTTTTTTTTTAACTAACATGTGTTTCTCTGGGAATCGAACCCACAACATTTTGCGCTGCTAAGGCAATGCTATAGAACTGAGAAAATTTTGAGACTAATTCACCCAAAAATAAAAAGGTGCTCTTCTTTTACATCATTTATCGAAATCGGATCAAAATATGTTGGAAGGTATGGAAATGAGTGGATTAAACATATTCGGCCTAAATTTTCATTTTTCTTTTTCTTTCTTTTTTTTTTATCGGAAGAAAAAAATCAAATGGGTTTGGAAAGACATGAGAGTGACTAAACAATGGCAGAATTTGGGTGAACTGTTCCTTTACGATCATTCATAGTGTTGCTAGTGGCAACACAATCACAAACAAATAAGCTTTAAATTAGCAAAGGTACATTGTTAGTGGCTATTGAGTTGATTACAGCTGATTAAAGTTGTAAAGGAGAGAAACAAATTGAATTAACCAGGTCTCCCCGGCAGACAAACTTGCAGATTTAGTTTTCAAATAAACACGTATGTAGTTTTAGCTTGAAGGGATGCATAACTCAGAACCCTCTTAAAATGATAACCATCAACATAACTGTATCCAGGAGATGAGTCTGAAGACTCGAGTGCGTTTTTATGAGTCTGAACTGGGTGTCTCGCAGTGGATTCATCGACCCTTTCGTCTCCACACCTGAGGGGGAATCGCTGCAGCACTACAAAAGCAAGCCAGAACTTAGTGGAGGACCGAGGTTGGCCATTTAATTATTTAGCTCCCTCTTCTCTTTGTCAGGGGGATTAATATGCTAAACTTTTCTCCCCAGTCAGGTGCTTTCCCATTATAATCTGGTTAGATTGAAAATGGATGATCTGCAGTAATGCAGTGCGGCTATTCCCTCACCGTGTTATATTCATGTTGTTATGATTAATATTACCCACTGGTTGGGTGCCATGAACTCAGACTAGAGACAGAGAGCAGTCCTGCAATGTGTGCCACTAGCATTGGATGGTTCTGCTTTAGTGCCTATAGGCAAACAGTCCATTGTTTTTAGCCATTAAATGATGACCTGTTGAAATCAATGCATTGCTGCTTTGTCTTAAGTCCGAATTATCCATATCTGACATGCAATAATGGCTTTATTTAAAAGCAAATGTAGATGAATTGTGCCACTATAGATGCACCCAAAATATGCCACCTAAAAAATTGAAAGTCAGTCATTTTGTCCATTGTCATATCATTGTTTTGGTGCTTTACGAAGTGAATTTAGGTATTACAACATAATACAGACATCAGGCAGTACATCATGACATGTAGATAACTAATAATTTTTTGATTTATTGTTTATTTGTTAGTTTATGGTTAATTTTAGTGTGGGTTTTTGTTAGGGGGTTTTTTTCAATATATTTCCAATTTAGTTACATTTGTTTCAATACCGGTTCCTAACGATACTTTTTTCGTTACCAATTTTATGAAATCCATTTTAACAAGATTACAGAACACATTACCTCAGAAAAACTTAGCCAGTGCACAAACGAACAAAAAATGTTTTTAAAGAGCATGTCACCAAAGCTGAATTATTTTAATGAAAAAAAATACAGTAAAACTTGTAATAGTGTGAAAAATAGTATTACAATTTAAAATCTATTTGAATGTATATTCAAAAAGTAATTTATTCCTGTGATGTCAAAAAGCTGAATGTCAAAATATTACTTCAGGTCACATGACCCTTCAGAAATATGAAAACAGTCGTGCTGCACGTTATGATTTTGGAAACTATGAACTTTTGTTTTTTCATGATTTCTTTGATGAAATAAAAAATTAAAAAAGAACAGCATTATATTTAAAACGAAATATTTTGTAACGTAACATTTGTTTTAATGTCACTTTGATAACTTTAATGCATCCTTACTGAAAAAAATATCGACATAACCAACCCAATTTCGGAACGGCAGTGTACATTCAGTAGTTATATTTATGGCAATATAAACACTGTCAGAGTGACAACAAGGTATCTATCATTTACCAGTCGAAGACGGGCAACTTTCTGCTCTTAGTTTACTCCGTTGCACTGTCAAGGTTTTGATCATATTTGTCGTAGTACCGGTACTTTGCAGCAATATTATTTACCGCAAAACTGCATCGCGCGCCTGATTGGCATCACGAGGCTGGAGAAATGTACCCACACTTTTGATCGACTTTTCCACATCTTTAAGGTATTATGTGTGTGTGCTCGCGTCTCATATAAGTATGCGTGTGGAGAGTTTGTGCGTGCACGCGCCTGATATGAGTATGTGCCGTCTCGTGTGTGTAGAGTTTGTGTGTGTGTGAGTGACTTTATGTGTGGTGTTGTGTCATTTCATATATGTACTTGTTTGAGCATGACGTTGAGAGTTAAACTTCTTAGGTAATCGAACTCTGGAAATGAGCATCATTTTCGATACTCGATAGTATCGAGGGCAATTCGGTCGGTACCTAAAAAGTATCGAACTCGGTACCCAGCCCTACCCCATTAGATGATAAGATATGAGATGAGTGTGCGAGCATAAATATGTATTTTAACAGATAAATACAATTTTAAAAAGCAATGATTACTAATATTACTATTCATGCACTATATTGATCAGAAGTGACAGTAAAAGGTCAAAATGAATGCTCTTCTTTAAAAATGTCTGTTCATAAAAGAAGCCTGAAAAAAAGTATCATAAAAAATGATTATTTCAAAATGTATATAGCGGCACAAAACTATTTTCAACATGACTAAATATTTCTTGAGCAGTAAATCAGCATATTAGAATGATTTCTAATGGTTCATGAGAAACTGAAGACTGGAAAATATATATTAAAAAGAAATGAGTTATTTTAAATTGTAATAATATTTCAGAATATTTTAGTTTTTACTGCATTTTTTGATCAAATAAATGCAGCCTTGGTGTTCTTTAAAAATCATTTTAAAAACTTTCCCAAACATTTGAATGATGGTATATTTTTCATCCGAATAGATGATTAGTTAGGTTTATTATTATTATTATTAATTTATTTTTTTTTTTACTATTGATATTTTTCAGTTGTGCTTTAATTAGCATGCTGACCGTGTACTGTGCTTTAGCTGTTAGACACTTTGCATGGTGAAACCTCAGAGAAGTTGCCTGTGGTTAGATGAAAGCAGTTATACTTCAACATGAAATATGAAGTGTAATTGAAGAGGAATGTTTCATGCAGCCTTTTTAAAACAATCGAACAAACCAAAGCAGCCATAATCTCACCAGGAGCTGTAATTGCTGTCACTGAAACGTTGACATTTCCCTTTCACATTTACTGGCCCTCGTTTCCACAGCATGTTGTGTATTTAACCAGTATGCTCTCGGTAATTTAGTTCACTACAGGTGCCCAGAATTAACGAAGATGCACAATGTGGTTTGTGAGGAAGGACAAATGGGTTTCTTTCTTTTTGCTGCTTCATTGTTCTTAAGTAAAAACTCTTGAGGGATTATTGGGTCCGAGGAGTTAAGTGGGCGGAGGTGAGGGATTATTGGGTGGAGTTTAATGTGTTAAAAGATAGATCTATGTTGTGAGTAACCTATATACCGAAGTGCCTGCTGTAGTCGTGATTGTCTTTTAGTTTGTCTTCATGTTCTGAATCATGCTATTGAATCACATTATCACCTCGAGAAAGCATTCAAGCCATGCGGTCTTGGGCGGGAGTTATCTATCTATGTCCTGCTGTCTGTCTCGTGTTCCTCGTCTCTCTGTCGTTAACGTTTATGCATTTTGTTGATTTGAGGTATCACTCATGTCCATAGCATAAACTGACATGAATGTTTTTTTCAGAACTCAAACCTCAAGTATATGCTACAGAACCAGGGATGCTTGCCTTAGCAAACACCACTAATTAGCCAAACAAACACTCCTGACGGATGCAATTTAAACTGTTATTGTATTTCTAATTGCAGCAAATTGGTACCGGGTGCCTTGGATTGGTCTAGAGTTTGATGCATGTGGTTTGCCTTGAGAACACAAACTGTGTGGTATTTCTCTCAGGATACAGGATGGGTCGAACCTCTTGAAACTTTACACAAATACTCAAAACTATGAGAAATTCTGTAATCACGCAAAACTGAGCGCTGGTCAGATGCCACAAGGTAAACTGTAGCGAGAGCGTGTGAGAGTTTAGAGTTTATCTGTATGAGCAGCTTTGATCCACTGAACTCACAGATGAGAGCCCTATGATCGAATCCCTCACAGTAATCCAGAAAAAGTGCAGCAATCAAAAAATGACGTTTTGAAAAGCACACGAACAGCTGGCAAAATCAGCCGCGGGTCTCATGAAACAATAACGATAACCGTTTTCATCCCATTATGTTTTTATTTTGAAATGTTGCTGCTCTGTTTTCCTTCTCGCCTGCTGTTAAAAAACATTTATGTTTTCCCCGACAGAAACGCACTCGCCTGTCCTTTTCACACAGCTATCTTTTGAAATCGAAGCATTTATCAAATTAACACACATGTACACATTTGACTGATGTGTGCAGAGCATGTTTACATGTTCTCGGAAATTAGCTTTTTGTCCTACTTGACCGCAGACAGAATGATGGATTATTTTTTCGTGCTTATGGTAGGTCATTGCAAGCCGTTCTGATGTGTTGCCAGTGTGGGATACAGTCTATATGATTACAGACCTGTTTCTATTTGGAGAGAAAGATGTTCGGGGTGTTGTGTGATATGGTTTTGTCTCGTGCACTCCAGATTTTTTTCTCATGATCCAGCTGCAGTTTCTTAATCCACTCCATTCATGTATACAAACATATCTGCAGGGCTTTATGATGACATATTTTCAGAACTAAAGAAGGATGTATTATTCAAATCGCCTGTATCAACTGAGTAACCTACATGAGAAGTGAAGATGACAATTTACAGGGTCACAAAAGTGTGTGATCCGCTTCAGGACTGAAATAGGCCAAGCTGACGATTTTAATTCATTGCATTGTATGTGGGGGGGGGGGAGTAATCAAAATAATTTTTTTTTCTTGTTGTAGTATTTTGTTTGTGATCTTTTGTATTATTGGTGATCTTTGTTTCTTTTTTTTTATTTCATCTTGTTTGTGTTTTGTTTGTTGGTTAGTAATCATGTATGTGGGAGTTTTATTGGTTTCTAGGAATCTTTGTGTTAAGACTTTGATTTCACTTGATTTGTGTTCATACCCTTTATTCTATATATTACTTATTCACTTCATGTTTACATGTCATGTATACTTGTAACAATGCGTACTATACAAAAATTACTTTTAGATCCCTTATAAAGCCTATTTATCGAACCAACTAAAATTTGATTGAATTGATGTTTGCTATAATTAAATCCTTGTAACAATGCGTACTACTAACACAATTTATAACCATTTTAACAAAGATTTGTGATGGTCAACAAATGTGAAATGTTTTTAACTGGCAGTGATCCTACGTCAAAAAAAAAAAATACTTGTAACCTGTAAAATATATCAAAAAAAAATTATATTTAAGCTGCGAATGAACTATTTCTGAATATAATGTATAATATTCATAATTAATATTTAAAAAATATTCTAGTATTTTTCTAATTAGAATAATAGAGATATATAGATTAGTGCGTATATATATATTCTTATATATATAATCATAATATATGCTATCTATATTTAGAAAAAAACTACTAATAATTTTTAAGTATTAAATATATATATTCTCTACATATAGAAAATATGTATTTTGTAATTTATGTAATATATTTTTAATATATACTTTATATTTTTTATATGTAAAATGTTATTTTCCAAACTGCTTCCTGCATATTCCTTTTAAAAGATTTTTTTGAAAAATATTTGGATTGGATTTTTTTCTTTTTCTTGTTTTTTTTCTTTTCATTGCAACTGGACATTTTTACTTTTTGACAACACGGGATTTGTTCAAAAATAATTCATAATAGAAGAGTCATAGGTTCATCAGTGTGTACAAATTGCATTTGTGATGCCCCCTTTGACATCTTAAACATTATGCATAATATGCTGTATTAAATGTGTATCCTGATGGTTGTGTGTGCTCCAGGTGTTTAACTGCCTATCCTTTTCTCTTTCACAGCTCTGTATTCCATCATTCTGTTCTGCGTCTTTCTCTGGATCCCCTTTGTGTATTTCTACTATGAGGAGAAAGATGAAGACAACAGCAACAAGTGCTTGGTAAACCTGACACTCCTTCTTGTCTATCTAGTACACCCGTGTGCTATTTAAAAACAGATTGTCTTTTTCAGTCTTACAAGATAATTCACACACAAAACAAAATGAAAAACTAGGTGGGAAAAGAGCTACGTTAAGCATTGTAGTCAATAAATAATGTGGACTATTACTAGTATGTAAAGCAAGGCTGTGCTGTCTTCTACGGTTAGAAAAGTTAGAATGAATCATCTCAACAGAAAATGCCCTGTGAAGTATTGCTAAGTGATATTTGATTTGCTGATTACAGGTTATGGCAGTTCATTTTATAATAACCCAGTGAGTTCACATAGACTCCATCTGCAAAAGAGTTGACTGCGCCATTGAGGTAATAAAGTGATGAAAAAATCAATTCTACTCACTATATTGCTGCCTCACTTAACAAATGTCAAATAGTTTTCTCTAAGGACACCACAGAGATGTGCAAAATTACATGCTGAGGAGCTTGCCTCCATTTCTAGAAGTTATTTAGATCTCTTTCCAAACTTTTCACTCCTCCTTCTCCTTTGAAACACTCAGAAGTGGCTTCGTTTCCAAAACTGTAGAGCCTCCTATGTAGGCAGCATTTTTAAAGCATCATGGGTGCTGTCCTGAGAGGGAGGCAGGATGATTACGCTGCCTTCTTTTTTAGGGCCAATTTTCACCACGGTAGCATTATATCCTTCATGGAAAAATATAAACCTATAAATGCATTAATTAATTTAATTTGAATTTTAATTTAATTTAATTGAATTGAATTTAATTTAATTTTAATTGAATTGAATTGAATTGAATTTAGTTTAGTTTAGTTTTGTTATTCTTATTTTATTTTATTTATTTGGTTTTTATATATTAAATTTTGGGAATTCAGGGATGTAATTTAATAATGTAAATTAATTTAATTTATTTATTTTATTTTATTATTTCTTTGATTTTATTTTATTTTATTCTATTTACCCTTTAATAATTTAATTTTACTATTTTACTGATTGATTGTTGTATTTTTATTATTTTATTTTATTTTATTTTATTCTTTTTAATTTTTTTTATTTTGTTTTATTTTTTTTTGTTGTATTTTTTTTTCTATTGAAAAAAAATTACGTTTTTGTTCAAACTTTAATCTTTAAAAAATCTATTAATATGTGCCTAATTAGAAATTTGATATTTACTGTTTATCTAGATTTATGTCTGCGGTTTATATGATATGATATATGATTATATTTAAAATGTAAAATTTTTCAAAAGAAAATAGTTGACTTTTTTTTAACTTATACGTTTTAAGTAAACTTATTGGAGTATCACATTGTTACTTTAGCAACAAGCTAATTGCAGAACTAACTCACAGTGAGAATAGTTAGAGGTCTCCTGACAGCGTAGTGACGACTTATAACCTGCCTATGTTTGTAAGCTGCAACACAAAGATTGCCTCATTAATGTAGAATGTTACCGCAGTCAAATCAGTCATGGGTTCCATTTTCACTTAGGACACATCGGCATTAGCTCAGGTTTTGTGGGGCCACGAGAACAGAGAACCACAATGTGTTCACACAGCGAGAGGACTGAACTAGGGAGAACTGGTGTTGTTCTGACTGTTATAAAGACGTGCACTGCAAATATATTAATTATACTCTAGCCTCCAAAGCCCATTATATCCATGAAGCGTAATTTATCACGGATTGATGACTTGATGAATGCAAGGTTGATACAACCTGTTTTTTTTTTTTTTTTTTTTTATTCTCTCCTTACAGCAAGTGAAAAATGCACTGAAGTATACAGTAGGATTTGTGGATTGTTGTAGTCAGTGCGGCTTTTTGTTTTTCGGGTAAGTCAATTTGTGTGGCTTTGATTGGTCTTCGGTGAAGTCTGATATTGTGGGATGATAGTATTCTGTGTGTTGTGAAGAAGAGGTCGGTTGTGAGAGCGTTACTATATCATTCACTCGTCATTAGTCAACTACACTGGGTACAGCAGGCCGTGTGAAGCATGCTGGGAAACTTGTTGAACAGGAATACTGATCATAACCAGTATTTGATGATTTTATACTAAAATTACCTTTGTGGAATTGGAGAATAAAACTGTAGCTACAATCTGGAGGTAGCCATATATTAGTTTAGAAAGCATGATGTCTCTACAGGGGGCACATCAATTGCTTATAATATTACATTTCTGGTTGATTTCTTTGTTATTTGGAATACAAAGGGCTCTAGCCAGAACTTAGTTCAGCACCAATAATTGCAACAGTTTTAGATCAGTGGATTCTACTCACAGACTAATGTCAATATATTAGACTATTGTAGTTATATATTAAATATGAAACGTTTTATTTCTAGAGAGTCAGAGAGCTCAACATCTACAGCACGACATTAAATTAAAATTAACTTAAAATCATAATTGAGCCTATATTATGCTTGCTCCTGATCTTATTGTGTATGATTCCTGAATCAGGGTGAACCCAAATTTAAATATGGGTGTTTTTGTTGGTGTTTTGTTGTTTTTTCAGGGTGAACCCAAATTTAAATATGGGAGAGCTTTTTTAACATTGTTACTATATTCTGTTGTGTTTTTTTGATTGTTGAAATTTTGTTATTTTTCCTTTTTATTTTTTTTTTATTGTTAAAATGTTCTAGTTGTGAATTTTTATTTGATGTTTATTGGGAACATTTTTTTTTTTAAATTTAAGATCATATTTTGTGTTTTTACAAGACCTTGTGGCGTCATTATTTAAGCCATTTTCAAGACCTTTCAGTTTTTTTTTTTTTTTCGTCGAGCCGTGTAACAATTTCTTGTCCAATTGTTAACCCAACTAAAAACCAACATAAAGTCTAAATGTGTAGAGATACATGGCATGGCTTTGTGCCATTTAACCTCGAGTTTATACTTTTTGTTCTCAGCAGTGCTCGTGCAGCATAAACATAATGGATTTTCTTTGCTGCTGCAAGAATACTAAAAACTCCCCGTCTGTTAAATCACCAGGTCATATAATTTACAATGTGCTCTCAACCATTAAATAGTGTTTCCTGTGGGGCAGGATACCTTCATCACACCCTTCATGTCATATAGACCCAGTGGGATGGGTTACTTTGATCGCAGAATGGGAAGAGGGACATGCCGTGGAGACAAAATTTAAAAGTAAAAGTGGGGATAGCACTTCGGACAGAAGCAATTTGGTGTTCATTTTACTTTTTGAACTAGTGCAGTGTTTTACCAAGAGTATTGTGTCTCAGGGTTCCTGAAGTGGGAGGACATGATGGCCTTTTCCATCGTCTTTTTTTTTTCAGGGTGAGACTCAGAGTCCCTGTGTTTGTGATTGTTCATTTGGAGAGTGACTTCTTTTTGTTTGCCTGTTGTGATTGGTCTGCGCTAAGAATGGGACTTATAAATGGAGAGCTGACCCTTCCCAGCCTCTGTAGTCTCATTCAATCTATCGTACCCGTCGAAATGTCTGGAGAGCTCTAAGTGCACTCTATCAATGCCGTACTTGGTCTAAGCTCTAGACACACGGGCCTTGTCCCAAATGGATGTCTTCATGTGGACCTGCATTCACGTGGCCTTCTCTAGTGCGTGTCTGTGAAGTCCACGAGACCGTAAAGTGTCCCATTTGTCATTTTAGGTTTCAAAAGGGTGCTCACGAGGACATCTGAGACAGATTCTAAGTCAATAGATCGCATTTGGCCTATTAGCCTGCAATTAGCCACCAGTCGTTGCTTACAAATTAGGCTGTGTGCTTTTAATTTAGTGTCTAATGCGATATCATTCAACTGGCCGAGTGGAAGTTAACTATAGACAGTGAGTTTGGCTGACATAGTATTTTGGACCGATGGCAAACGACAGGGAAAGTGAACACAAAGGTCAGATACGTGTTAAGTCTTTGAGCTTGTGTACCTTTGCATAAACCTTCACGGAGTTCTTGGTCGATTTATGAAACCGCGTCCTGCTGAGTGTACAGGTTACAACATAATTTACTGACACCCCTAAAAGATGACATTTTCATGCACGACGCAGCATTGCTGAAATGACATGATATTCAGACAAATAAATATTGAAAATAAATCTAAGTGTGCATATGCTGTATATCAGTATTAATAGTAAAATGTATTATAAGTACCTATGTAATAATAATAATAATTTAACTTTGTTACATTATATTTATATATTTTTGAATAAAATTGTTTCATTTAGATTTTAGCTGTTCAGCCCTAATATTTTTTCACATTAATTTAATGTATATCAATTTTAATTAATATACATTCACATAAATTTTTGCCTGTTTGACTTGCATATTTGCACCATTATTATTTTTGTAATAAGAAATGGTCAGGCGAAAGAAAGAGTCATATATAAGTTATAATTGCTTGAGATACAAATTATAGAATTGATACAGACTCAAACCAAACCTTACGGTTAAAACTCAGGATTTTTTTCAGACCAGCTATAGCTTGAGGTATTTGCTTATGCAACCTAACCCTGTGAGTGATGTTCTTTTCATTGGAGATGACTGGCTTTCTTCGTGTTGCAGATATTTACTCAGAATGTGAGCATACTGTATTCTTAGTTGCTTTTAAAGCTTGCGGCGATACATCGCATGAGCTGTATACAAGGATCTCTACATGATAGTTCACAGTAAACACACTCATGCCATCAACCACAGACATAAACATATATATACATACATGTACAAGACATTTTACCTTTTTAAGTAAAAGTCCCCTACTTAAAGTTTTATTTTTTTAAATGATATGTACTGACATAAGATGAAGACTCCTGCTTTATCAGTGGCCTAGAAAAAGTTTTATTCTACACAAAGGTGGTCACCTGTTGTAGGCCTAATGTGTTCCACCATGTTAACTATCGGAATGTTAATCAATTTATCTTATAATTTTGTTTTAAAATTTATTTTTTTTAAATCAAAAGAACATTCTTTATAACTCTAGTCTAGACATTAAATATATTTATATTTAATTTATATAATAAATTGTATAGCAGAACTTTGAAATTAATTTTTTTTTGTTGTTTTTGCATTCATGATAGATTATGTTTTTTTATTTATATTTTTTGTTGATATTTTTATTTGTGTATGTGTCGTCGATAATCGTTAGTTAACCTATAAAAACAGATGAGATTATATTCTATTAATCATAATAATAAATTGTTTATTTTAGTATTATTGTTTTATTTTTTTTATTGCATATTGTTCTATTGTAATTTTGTACATTCGATTGAAGAGTTTGTGTTTACTTTATGACCTTGTATGCTGTAATTTATTTATTTTTTTTTGTATATTGTAAGTCTCAGTGTGTACTGTATGTAGCCATTGAGTGTCAGATAGTTGTTGAAATCAGTTCAAAAGTTTTGTGTTTTTTTTTTTTTTTTTTTGAGAAATTAATACTTTTAATTGGCATTAAATTGATCAAAATTAAAAGTAGATTTATAATGTAACATGAGATTTCTTTTTTTGAAAACTTTTTGTTCATTTAAGAATCCTGGGGGGAAAAAAGTGTTGTTGTTTCCACAAAAATATTAAGCAGCACAACTTTTTAACACTGATAATAATAAGAAATATTTCTTGAAAAGCAAATGATTTCTGATGATTGGGAAATTCAGCCTTGTCATCACAGGAATAAATAACATTCTAAAATATAAAAATAGAAACAGTTAGAAATCTTACCAATCCCAAACTTTTAAATGGTAGTCTGTAAATGATGATATCATGACATATATGAATTTCTTTTTCAGGACATTTGTTCCGTTGGAATCTCCGCCCAACCAGAACTCTACTCAGTGGGAGAAGGTGCAGTATCTGTTTGAGGAGCTGGGCAGCAGCCGTAAGTACCATAAAGGCCTCTTTAGGTGAAATTGCAGCTCAGTTTTACTGACACTTGCAAAGAAAACGGCAAAAAGAGCTTTGTTGAAGCCTTCCGGGGCCACAACACCAGAGCGACAGGCGCTTTTTAGAGAGAGACTGATGCTGCCAAGCCACGAGCAGAGGTGATGTGTTGGTTTGGCAGCAATGACATTTAGCCTCGTCAATGTCAACAGACCTCATTGTGCTACCTAAATTTGCTGTCTTAAAAAAGGAAAGGCCTGGCTGCTTTTGACATGTCAATCAGGTATTCCATTTGAAGCAGGAGTGGCAGGCCCATGTTTGCACTTTAATATATATCTAGGATGATATATATGAGATATATATAAATATATATATATATATATATATATATTATATATCTTAAACCTAAAAAGGTAGTTGCCAATGCAACATTTCTTATTGCACTAACTTGAAATAACTTAAATAAGTAAAAATAAAACTGAATGAAAACTAAAAATCAAGAACTATAAATGGACATATCTTAAAAAAAATAAAATAAAATAAAAAATGACTAAAACTTTAACTGAATTAAAATGAAAACAGAACATAAAAAAACTCCCAACCCTAACAAAATAATAATAAACACTATTAATTGATTTTGTTTTAATATGTTGTATTTGTGTTTAAATTTAAGTTTGCAAGAAAATAGTGCCCTAAAGTATAAAAATCCATGAGGTATTCACTCTGCCGGGTATGATGGATAATCCCTTTTCTAATTTTCTTTTTTTCTGTATAGTTAAGTGTCTGGCTGAGCAAAAGAAAATAAGTCTATGGAAAGGAAGCTCCTACTGTATATTATGTCCAATGTCCTTGTTTGAGTATTTTTGTGTCGGTGTTCTCTAGAGCCTTTCTTATCATCTTCTAAAGGCTCATTTGAAGGTCAAATAACAAGTAACATCATTTTTCCTTCCAGTTAAAGTAATTTTTGTGCCATGTTTTGTTTTGCTCTGAAAAAACAAGTGTGATTTGCCAACACCATGGTGTTCCTTCAGAGAAGTTCCCTTGTTAGGTTGGGTCATGACTTTTGCTTCACTTTCCCTTGAAGACCCTCAAATTGGCAGGAATGAAGCCACTAAGGAAGCCATCCTAATCCAGTAAGTCTGTGACTCTTTGAGACAGTGCCTGATTCCTGTGGGGGGGTCTTAGAGCTGTCATTGGCCCTTCCCAGCAGCCCTGGCTCAATGAATGGAAATCAAGCAAAAAGTCTTGATGGATGGAACATCAGATAAAGGAAACAGAAACAGGAACCTTTTGAAACAGGCTTGTTTGTCAAAATCTGCAGCAGAATTTGAGGTTTGAGGTTGACGGTCGTGGTACCCCACTGCTCATCCCTACTTCACCTGTAAAATTAATAACAAGACCCTGTGTGCTATATAAGCAGGGTTATCATGTCCCTGAGAAGCCTCAGCTGCTGAAGGAGCATCTTGACCCAAGCGGCAAGACATGCTGATGAATTCCACCCAGTGTCATTGCAGAGCCATGGTTGTCCATTGCCAATTCTTCAGATATGCAGCAGTTCACTTGCCTGTTCCCCCATGTGAAACAGACATAAAATGTAAACCGAATGCAATACCCGATTCCCCATTAGCGGGTAAGACTGGGGCGAGATGGCGAGGAAGCGTGCAGAAGGGTAGACAGCTGGAGATCTGATCTTATCACAGATATAGGCTTGAAAAAAAGTCTCCACTTAATTATGTAGCGGAGCCCTGGACCCAGAATCCACTCAGACAGCTCTTGTTCTCTGATTTACCTTCCCACTGAGCCGAATGTGTTTCAGTGAGAGTCACATTTTAAATTGGAGGCACCAGCTACGGTGAATCAAATTTAGATTTGATGACATCATTTTGCATTCATATCTGTTCAGATCTGTTTTAAGGATGTAGAAAACAACAGGTTTTTCGGAAACCTCAAAATGAATATCTATTTTGAACATATAACGTTGTGATGCCTGAATTCACTCGTAGCATTTAAATGATTTATTTTTGTTTGTAATGTTTTTTTGTTTTTGTTAACACTAGATTGGAGAGAATTTTAATATTGACTGTTTATTCTTTATTGGCTATAACATGAATATAATCATTTTACATTTAGATTACCTTTGCAGTCATCTAACATTTATTTTGCATTATGTTATTCTTTTAAAACATTAGTAATTTAATAATATTGTTAAACATATAATCTCATAATTAATAGCCATTTTTCATTCTGTACATTATAATGTTGTGATGCCTAAATTCAATTACAGCATTTCACTGATTGATTTTAGATTCAATGTGTTTTTTTTTTGTTGTTGTTGTTTTTTATTTAATAAGAATTATATAGGATTTTAATGTTGTATGTTTATTCTTTATTGGCTAACATCAATATAATTATTTTACATTTAGATTACCTATTATATAGTCTAGCGTTTATTTAGTCTTAAGTTAATCTTTAAAAACACTGTTAATTTAATAATATTGTTAAATATGTCTTTAGCGAATCTCAAATATAATATTATAATGTGATGCCTTGTATTTAAATGTTTTGTTTTTTATTTATTTAGATTTTTAATGTTGTCTGTTTGTTCTTTGTTCGCTAACATGAATATAATTTTCAGTATTAGTCAGAATTTTAATATTGGTGACTCTGTCTGTACAAGAATAGCTAGCGACCTATTATATATAGGCCTAGCATATGGCTATGCTAAAAATATAAATAATATTAAGATAGATCTCTCTCAATCAAAATAGTTGAGAGCGTATTCTGTAGTGCATATAATGCATTGAGGTTTACGCCACTTTTATTCGATAATGTTTCTGTCGGTAATTGTATGGGAGCAGCGTGTTTTCTCTTTTTCTGTAATTCAGAATCCAGTGAGTGAGTTGGCTTTAGCAGGCTGCTTTCCATCTCCATGAGGTTATCATAGCAAGCTCATGTTGTGAATACCGCAGCTAAGAGCTCTTTAATATACACTTCTCAGTGGCAGCGGTCTCCTCTGCGCACATAAGCCCGAGGTGCTCCGTGCATGTCGAGATAAGGGCCTCCACTCTCTCCGAGTGCCGAGGAATCAGCCGCTAGAGCAGCTGTGGAGCAGCCTCAGATAATAAACAATATATTCTCTGTCCAATCCCTCAGAAAGTCTTCCGGGGAAGCGACGGAAAACGCAGGTCTTCCTGCATTGTGAGGAGTTCATAAACAGAGCAGCTTTCCATACCAAACACGCACGCCATTGTCTCCGGCATCATGCCTGTGCCACTTAACAAAAGCTGGGACATCACAAAGGGAAACACCTATTCAGATGTAAATGCTCATTTCAGCCATCAGACATCAAAGCATCTCTTCTTTTTATATTCTTCCGTTTGCTACATTAGGAAGCAGGAGTGTAATCATCTTCATTTCTTCTCATTGGCTTTTGTGTCCTGGGGCTTTTTGTGTATGAAGCATGGTGGGTGGCGCAGCAAACACTTCTCAGACTTCATGTGGTTCAACAAAATGGAAAGAAGTCATTTTGTGAGTGATGTAAAGTAGTTCCTGAGGAAAATAAACAGAACAGTAGGTTGCATTCAATTGAGGTAGGCTGCAGGCAGACGGGGCTTTCTGGGCTCAGGGCTGCCAGGATGCTGTGTTTTGCTCCGCTGGGCCAGAGCTCAGAACCAGAGGAAAGGGAAATTGTGTGAGTTTGTGTGTGTTCAACTCTCTCGCTCCCTACGACAGGTGGGATCCTAACAGGGAGTGCGGTGGCGGTCACTTCCCATAAATCTGCCTCAGCTGGCCTCAGATCTGACAGCTGGCATCATGCCCTCTCCTCTTTTCACTCATTTTCCTCTTTTTTTTTTTTTTTTCTCTCTCTATCTCTCTCGGTTCCACGTTCCATCTTGTGTCTTGAGGACTAGGGATTCACAAAATGTCAAATGTACTTTACCAAGTCTGTACTAATATATATATATAATATATATATATATAATATGATATAGTCAAGCCATATCACAGCATAATATACATTTGGAATGGTGCCTGTCAAATTACAGATATTTGGAATGTGAGCAGTCAAGCCATTCACAGCAAAAATACAGGTGTGTTGTTTTTAAATTGTTTAAGTGTGGTGAGACTTGTAGGCTAGTTTTTACACTTAAAACATAATTCAGCATTTTTTATTTTACTGCACACATTGTATATATTCAGCATACTTTACAGGTCCTTCTCAAAAAATTAGCATATTGTGAAAAAGTTCGTTATTTTCCATAATGTAATGATAAAAATTAAACTTTCATATATTTTAGATTCATTGCACACCAACTGAAATATTTCAGGTCTTTTTATTGTTTTAATACTGATGGTTTTGGCATACAGCTCATGAAAACCCAAAATTCCTATCTCAAAAATTAGCATATTTCATCCGACCAATAAAAGCAAAAGTGTTTTTAATACAAAAAAGTCAACCTTCAAATAATTATGTTCAGTTATGCACTCAATACTTGGTCGGGAATCCTTTTGCAGAAATGACTGCTTCAATGCGGCGTGGCATGGAGGCAATCAGCCTGTGGCACTGCTGAGGTGTTATGGAGGTCCCAGGATGCTTCGATAGCGGCCTTACCCGTGGCTCATCCAGAGCGTGCCAGGTCTTGCGTCTCTCATAAACTTCTCTTCTCCAATATCCCACAGATTCTCTATGGGGTGATAAAACACAGTGGATCCTCTATGGGGTTCAGGTCAGGAGAGTTGGCAGGCCAATGATGGCCTTCTGGACAGCAGTCAGGTCAGCAGTCTTACCCATGATTGCGGTTTTGAGTAATGAACCAGGCTGGGAGTTTTGCAGGTGTTTAGAGTTAATTAGTTGATTCAGATGATTAGGTTAATAGCTCGTTTAGAGAACCTTTTCATGATATGCTAATTTTTTGAGATAGGAATTTGGGTTTTCATGAGCTGTATGCCAAAATCATCAGTATTAAAACAATAAAAGACCTGAAATATTTCAGTTGGTGTGCAATGAATCTAAAATATATGAAAGTTTAATTTTTATCATTACATTATGGAAAATAATGAACTTTTTCACAATATGCTAATTTTTTGAGAAGGACCTGTATATTCACTATATATTCATGAAACAAAAAGAGTTTGAATAATGAAGGTTATTTATTATACAGTATATATATAAATATATATATATATATATATATATATATGATATATATATATGATTTTTTTTCAATATCATTATTTAAAGGCCTTGTTTTAACATTTAAATAGAAAATAAATAAAATATAAATACAAAATTATATGTATGTATACAGTGTGTGTGTGTGTGTGTGTGTGTGTGTGTGTGTGTGTATTTAAATAATATATCAGTTATTGTATATATATTTAAATAATATATCAGTTATTGTATTTCTTGTTATTTGTTTATTTATTCTTTTTATTTCTAAATTTAATTTTTTTTCTTTAATCTACCTAATAAGTGTTTAAGGTACTCTTGCACTGTTTACTTATAAATTGTTATTTTTATGTATTATTATTATTATTTATCAACAACAACTGTATATACTGTTTACATTTTTCATTTGTTGTACTGTATATCTCATATTTTGTTTATTTATTATTTTTATTCAAGATAATTTACTTGAACAGTTACTTGATAAATGTGAAGATCAATGCTTAAATTTTTACTTAATTTACTTTTAAATTGAAATACGTTTAAAGCACTTTTATATTCCATAATATTTAATATATTCGTATATTAGTATTTATTATTGTTAATCATCAACAACAATATATATAATATAATATAATATAATATAATATAATATAATATAATATAATATAATATAATATAATATAATATAATATAATATATGATATAATATGATATAATATAATATAAAAAACTTTTTAAATAGAGCAGAATTTTTAGTAGCATATTAGCTTTTGCTGTGGTATCAAAAATTGTGAAATTTTACTAGTATTGATATCAACTACTAAATAAAACACATTTTTATTGAAAAACTTTCCTGAACGTCCTTTATATTTTCAGCATGTCATTGGGACTATTAAAATTTAGAGGGCAAAAACTTTGCTGACCTTTCAGTAACTATGTCAGAGTAAGAGGAGGTTGAGAGAAATGATAGTAAGAGAGGAGAGAAGATGAGGTGCATTGAGGAATTTCCCTGGGGGGCAGGAACTGCTCTGAATATCTGGCGTATGACCAAAACTTAACAGAGCTCTGCTTTTGGCCCATGTCATAAATAAATGTCCCCTCTGTCTTGCAGATGGCCTGGCCGCCCTGTCGTTCTCCATCAGCTCGCTCACCTTGATTGGCATGCTGGCAGTGATCA
The DNA here is from genome assembly GCF_018340385.1 of Cyprinus carpio. Lineage (NCBI taxonomy): Eukaryota > Metazoa > Chordata > Actinopteri > Cypriniformes > Cyprinidae > Cyprinus > Cyprinus carpio. The sequence continues at coordinate 21,853,713 of NC_056584.1, read as the reverse complement.
CATACACGGTGAGTGGCCAACAGAGAATTGGTAATGGTGGGTGGTTACTTGTGCCCCATCGATTTGTATGCCTTAAAGAGGGTTGTGTGGAGAGACTGCTCTGCACTGTCGTAGGAAAGCAGTTTTAGACATAATATGCAGGTTTCTGCCCACAATTTAAGTATGCCACACGTTAATTCTGTTTGTCTGTTCTTTTATAGGTAGAAGTGTGTAATTTCTGTACCACTAGTATCACAAAATTGCAAAAACGCTGCCTTTACAGATAGTCCCGTCCTAAACTCATGCCATTGGTTGAACCAGTATCAGTGTTTTGAGTATGTAATGACAACAACTAGAAAGTGTTTATTGCAATTATAGATGTGTAAGAGAATAGTTTTCCTGAAGTGACTGTAGAGTCCAGATAGGTTATCTTCATGCGTAGGTTTCTCATAAAGCCACCTGTATGGAAACAGTCTTTGATTGTAGTCATCCTGAAAGATGAAGTGGCCCCTCAATGTTTGAAATGTTTTGTGATTCTTGCGTTTTGGCCTGCAATCGCTCAAAATGGCATGCTGTCATTTCTCACCGATGTGTGTGGACGTGTGCCTGAGATGTCGTAGTGATGTATATGCCCTGTTATCTCTCTTCTATTTATATATCTGAGCCTGAAGGCCATTAATAAATGCCCATATTCTGATTCCTTCAGCATACTGTAGCTGTTCTATTCGAATAAGATAAATTGATTGTACTGTAACACTTGTTAATGTCATCCATTTTTCATCGCCAACATCATGAGTAACCAGGCTATGAGAATCTCCGTTTTATCCGGGATTGAAGAAAATGTTGTGGAATATCTTGCACTGTGGCACACCATTTTTAAATAATTATTTAAATATTTAATTTGAAATAAAGGCGCATATTCAACAGCATAACCATTTTGCAGTGATAATTTTTTTTGTGAATTATGAAATGGTGTTTGTGTGGGTGTGCTTATGTATAATTTTAGATGCTTAATATTTTGTGATTTTTTTTTTCAGGATTCTTTATATGAATAAAAAGTTGAAAGGAATAGCATTTAATTAAAATAGAAATGTAACAATATACACTACCGTTCAAAAATTTGCAGTCAGGTTGCTTCCTTTTTCTTCCTTTTTTGAGAGAACTTTGGAATTTTATTCAGCAAGGATATATTACATTGATAAATGATATTTATCAATAAATGACTTGTATTGTTACAAAATATATATATTTTTTTAAATAAATGGTCTCCTTTTTAACATTTTATTCAACGCAAAATCCTAAAAAAGTATCACAATTTCCAAAATATTAATAATAATATTAATAATTAAGCAGCACAACTGTTTTCAACATTGATAATAAATCAGCATATTAAATGAACATAAGAGACTTCTTTAAATAACATTAAAAATCTTACTGTTCCCAGTCTTTAAAAATACATATATTAAACTCAAAATTAATGATTTAATGTTTTAAAAATTGTATATACAAACCATTAAATTAGCACATTTAGTTTTGTATATTAATTATGAAAATGCTGTAAGACGTACAATATTGGGTTACTGCTGCTATTAAGTCGCTGCTCAAAGTGTGTTTTTCACATAATTGTAGTACATAACAGAGACTTTCAGGCTGTTGAATACAGGCCTGTATTAAAAGGTTTGACAATTTTCAGAACACTCTGAGGATGATAATGCTCTCCTTTCTGACCTCGTGTTGTCAGAAGTTCAGAGAGTAGCTTATGGAGAAAGAAAGATTCCTAGTGTGCTGTTGTTTTTGATCTTCTCGGTTGTGGTACAGAGACTCAGAACCAATCAAAGATTTCTTGACAAAAACCATGGGTTCACTCACTCAGGCTGTCCTTATTGCACTTTCTCTTTCCTGCTGTTTCTTTTCTCACCCCTCCTCCCCTTCTACACCAATGAAGCCGAATCACCCATCCCCTCCAATCCAAGTTTCCAAAGCAATGGGTGATTTATCATACTGGCCTATGTGTTATTATTATGCATGATTAACCTAATGGAATCTAAGTGATGGGCGCCGTATGCAGCCGCGGTGTTGTCCAGGCTGGGCAGGTTAATTTATCATTGCTCTTTGAGCCAAGGTGGCCACTTGCTCTTAATTCAAACCACTGGCCGAGATGTAAACTCGTAATGACAACACCACGGCCGGCTGCATTTCAACTAAACGCTAAAGCAAGCATTTCAAACCTTCAGCACTTGCTGTTTTTGGCCAACATCACACTTTGCTGAGCTACTGGGAAATTAATATTCAACCTAAGCACATACAAACAGGAGCCTCGGCTTGTTAATAAGCCTCTGAAGTGCCATATGGTCAGGGCGGGTGAAGCTAACTTACCTATCCAATGCTTGGATGGCCAGCTCTTAAAAACAATCATGCTGGGAGTTTTAATCGTGCTTTTTAAGTGAAACAGCATGATGTTGCAAAAGTTTGGTTATTTCAGGCTGTTTGGGGGTGAATCACTTATTCAGGAAAATGCAGAAGAGCTCCTTCTAGGTAAATGTTGTTTGTTCTTTGAACTGAAGAAAGTGGTTTTGCACTTTTTTTTTCTCACTTCCTGCATGATGGCTCATATTTTGTTTAATCCTCAGAAGAGTGAATTCAAGCATTTTCATACTTCTTTTAAACCTTCCACCGACAGTTTTTAAAGTCTTTCACATCACTGTTGTGTACAGTATATGTCGGTTCTTGCCACTTTATTTGAAACTTTTCCCATTAGTAATCACCAGTCACCTTGAACTCGTTGTCACCTCAGCTGTGTTTATCATCTGAAAGGGCCCTCCTTTTTTGACACCTTTATGTACTCGTAGACCCTCCTTTGTCCTGCTCCAAAAAGCCTTTATCACCCTCAATGTTATGAGGTGCAAAAGTGTGTTTTATGCTTGATCTGTTCTGCTCAAAGCAGTTCCTGACCTCCCAAAGTCTAAACCGGTTGCTGTGCTTGAGTAGTTTTAGACATCAAAAATGCCACTTGCATTCTCACTTGAACCCATTTAACATCCTTCATTGGCTAATGTAGATGCTGAGGTCTTATATCAAGCTTATTTTGGCTGCTGGTGTGACGTTACAATGAAAATTATTGACCTGCTGACTTTTTAATGTGCATGTAATATTTGCATATGCATATGAGCATATATCACGGCTCTTTGATCTATCCGCTTGACCGTGGGCCGTCTCGGTCCCTGTGCTGCGTGACACAGAGCGGTGATTTAAAAGTCTGGCTGGCTCGCTGACATTCAGCCCTGGAGAGTTCCTCTGGCTCTTAAATCTGCAGCCCAAAGATGCTGATTCCCAACGAGAGGGTGACCGCATTAATTTCCACTGATTTAATCATAGTGCTGCAAAAATGACCTGTGACTGGCAAGAGAGCCTCTTCCTCCTCCTCACCGTCTTCTGAGGAGCCACTTCAACAACAAATGCCTCAATTTAAATTTTCTCAGGTCTCCTCTTTTATGCCTTTTTTCAGTATCTCAGTCATGGGATTCTTGAGATCAGCACCCAGAACCAGAGCTACAGCATGCGTTTTATAAAACGTTTTAGATATTATATTAATTTAGTTTTCACCATGACAATGACACCGATGTGTTTATCTCTAACACAATGTGCTCCACACCTGCATGGACGGTGTAAATTGACAGTGTTATATTTACAAAGCAACAGCAAATAGAATTAGCCTCTCATTCCCAGCAGTGTTACATGTTTGTATTTAATTTACAGACAACAAAAGGGACAGAAGAAATACTGCAACACCATCTGGCAGAAGACCATTGCTTGTTGCATGATGAATTCTCCATACATCTGTTTGCATTTTTGTTTTGACAGTTTTACTTACTGTCTGTGTCCATATTATGCTTTTGTGACATTATTTGCATAATTACAGGATGCTCCACTGACATTAAAAACATGATTTGATGTTCATTTAAATGACCTCAAAAACAAAGTTAAAGTTTGAGCTGTTAACTCAACATAATCAAACAGCTTCATGGTTGTGGAAATTTCATGTGGGGATTCATTTTTTTTATTTTTTATTATCTCATAATGCCATGACTTTATTCTAAAAATATCTAATGTTATGACTTAATTATCTAGAACTTTATTTTCACAAAAATGACTATTATGAGATTATTCTCAAAACACTGAAACATTAATTTCCAAATTTAAATAATAGAAATTTGTGAATGTACATTTTTGGTTTAAATATTTTTTTTTTCCCCCAGAAGAAACTCGTAGTCTTGTGGCAGAGCCACAAAAAGCGCACATTTTTCCCAAGCAGGCTGTTGAACAAAAGCATCCTTGTGTAAGGGGGTGTACGCCTCCACTTTTACTCTTCTCTCTCTCTCTCTCTCCAATCCCCACTTTCATCCCTCTCTCCTCCAGTCTCCCAGCTGACAACTGCAACCCCTTCATCTTCCATCTCTCCACCTTTCCTCTTTCTCTCTTTCTTCTCCCTCCTTCTCAAAGTATCATACTCTCTCTGTCTCCTGCCTCGGGTCTCCTTTTCCAATCAGCCGGATCACACCTGTTTTTGTTTGGAGTGTCTTTTTTTTTTTTTTTTCTCACACTTGATGGACTGCAGGGGCGAGGAGGGCAGGAAAGAATGGGAAAGAGGAGGTGAAGGAGGAGGAGATGTCTCACTGGGGCTGCAGGACAGATTCCTCTTTTATGAGGAGCGCTTGGTATTCGGGACATGGTCCGGCATTTAGAGCCCTCGTGATTCATAGCAGAGGGTGTCACGGCCCGTGGCGACGGAAGGAAGGACGCGCATGTTTGGATTGATTTTGGTTGACTATGGGTTTTGAAGAGTTTTTCACTTTTAAGATAAAAAGGTCACCAGTGTTTTAGCCGCCTTCTGAAGATCTAATTGTGCCACTGATTTTTGTCAGCATTTTGATATGAAAGCTTTTGAAAATGGCAGAAGCTCACGAATGTGGGTGCATTTTTCTCAAGGTGTGTGTGTACACACAACCTGGTCTCTTTTATTCTCTGCCTGTATTGATTTGCCACCAGGAGAGTATTGAAGATGGTCTTTATTTTTAATTAAAGTTCGCAAAGCCCATTTTGAGAAGGCTAGCAGGCTTCTGACCCGAGCCTTTCTCTGCTCACTGCGTAAGACCTGCACTTCCTAATGCCAAGATGGAGATAAACCCATCAATGAGTTCAGGGCGTTGAAATAACCTCTGATTTACCGCCGTCAGAAACTGCAGGGTTTTATCATATTCTGTACATGAGCTCAGATTTTTCTTTTCTGATGCATTGTGCATGTGAAAGTGCGCTTCATGCCGTCACATGGGGGCACTGTTAGGCTGTGCATTGCAGGAAATCAAGCCTTACATCTCAAAATGGTTGCTGCATACAAACACACACTCTCACACTCTTTTCATCTCCTCTTCTTCACCCTCATTGCACAGAAAACACATACATGGATTCAGTGGGCTTCTGAATGACACCATTTAGAAAGTGCTCTTTTATTATCAAGTGCCATAATGAGGCGTTCGGCGGGACTCTTGGTGAAATTGTGGTGGCACTCTGCCTGATGACTGTGAATGGTGTATAATTGGTCTTTAATGTGCTTTCTTTCTCCATGTCAGGCATACGGGATGTCCGTCCTGCCGCTGAACCTGATTAAAGGCACGCGGAGCATCCTGTACGAGCGGCTGGAGAACACTGAAGATAGGGAGGAGGTGGAGCACCAGATAGACAAGCTCAAAGCCAAGGTCTCTGTGTGTGTGAATTGAATTCATATCAGAGCTCTGCTCACTTTATTTAAGATGAGCTGCTTGTCCGTTGCTGTCCTTGAGGTCAGTAGTTCTCAACTGGTGGGTTTCGACCCAAAATTGATCTAAGGATGCAAATAAAGAATGCAATTTATATGCTACTGTTCAAACATTTGGGATACTTTAAATACTTTTATTCAGCAAAGCTGCACTAAACTGATCAAAATTACAGTAAAGTACTGTTTTCAACATCGATAATAGGATAATAAATGTTTTTGAGCAGAAATCAGAAAGATTTCTAGATGATCATGTGACTGAAGACTTGAGTAATGGCTGCTGAAAATTCTGCTTTGCGTCATAGGAATAAGCATAAAATATGTCAAAATAGGAAATAGTTATTTTGAATTATAATAGTATTTCACAATATTATGGATTTTACTGTATTTTTAATCGAATAATTACAGCCTAGGTGAGTATAAGTCTTCTTTCAAAAACATCTTACTGACACCCAAATGTTTGGACAGTTGTGTAGTTAAGATAGTAAAATAAAAAGGCTTAAAAGGAAGGAGAAAACTCTTTCCATATCTTTCTATATGTTGGTGTCAAAGGTTGTAGTGTTTTCGCAAAAATTAGGTAGAGGCCAACATGGTTAGGTTATATGACATCCTTTGTCTGCATAAACCATGAACAGAATTGCATAAACTAAAGGAAAATATGACCCAGACCACACTAATATTGGTTTACAAACAAACCTGTAGCTGTAACAGTATATCTTTTAATTGAATCACCAAATGCATAAATGTAAACAAGGATAAACAATGGTTTGTATGAGCTTCAGCTTTTTGTGGTAACTAATTTGCTGCTGAGAAAATGAAACCATCAATATTCCAAAGACATTTTGAATTTGAAACCATACTCATATTATAAAAACCAGTATGATGTATTTTTATGCAACAATCAATTTTGTACTTTTTTCTTCAGTGTGCTGATGGGCGTCCTCTCTCTATGAGAGACCGTAGGAACCTCCAGGATCTCGAAGCTAAACTACAGGTGCTGCATCGGCGGAGCCGTCACCTGGAGATCGCAGAGAGGACCTGCTGCAATAAAGTGGGCTCTGCTCTCCGACCTATGAAGGTGTGTTGAGTTTTCCCTCAGATGAACTTTATTGACTTTCTACATGTGCCTTTTGCAGTTTCAACAACTCCTGATTGGCCACACTGATGTGTTTCTGTTTGTGACAGTTGTGCTGCGTGTTTGGCTTTTAATCACAGAGGTCATGCAAAAAGAAATCCAAATTTCTATTATCTTTTTTAAATTCCTTTTTTTTTTCATTGCACTCTGAAAACATTTTTTATTTTTGTTTTTTAAACATCTCAAAGAGACCATCTATTGGCTAAAATGGCTGGTTCTGAATTTGTACAACTTTCTGACAATTGAAAACCTGTGAGCAGCCACATTTTCACATTCACTATTCATTGTTCAGAAAGGGAATGCATGGACTGATAAAATGTAAACTTTCAAGACAATGTAAAAGTGTCTGCCAAATTCATAAATATAAATGTAAATTCTTGCATTAAAAACAGGGCTGGAGTTTATTTTGACACGGTGGTACAAAATTGTTTTAATTCTTGGGGTGAGAGAAAGACTAAATTATGACAAAAAACTCTTCAAAATAATAAAAAGCTGTTGACTGTAATAAATGATTTTTGGCAAATACACTTGAATAGACTTTGCAGTAGTTCAATATCAGTGCAAGCTATTTTGTTTTTAAAGAAAAAAAATTATTTAACTCATACTTTGCATCAAACAGTAAATACTTCAAATCACAAACAGCGGTCTTCCCACACACTGACACAGCTGAATATCCAGAGGTGACAGTTCTCTGAGTCAAATTTTAATGAGTCCAATGATGCCAGATCGAGTTCAGCTCTTTATGACCTGCAATCCTCACCCTGTTGCACCCCATTTTATCAGAAGTCATTCAAATGGGTTGCATTTTCTCAAAACGGTTCAAAGTCATGAAATCAAAATTGGCCTAATTTTCTTCCACAATAAGTGTTCCTGGTCTTTATCAGAATGTTTTTCTGCATCTGAAATAACTTTTCTTTCTTTATACTGTGATTGTGTTTTTGTTTTTGTTTTTTTGTTAAGGTTAACTAATAGCCAAATAGCTATTTCAACATTGTTATAAATGTCAAGTTTAAATCAAGTTTAAAGTTTAAATCTTGCCAGATTAATAATCCGGAAATTTAATGGCTGTTACCATTTATTTAATGTAGCTTACTGCAATAATGGTAAATAAATTTAGAGGCTGTCTGCAAACTCTCATTCAGGTCTGTTTGAATTTTCTGTTTTAAATACATTACATTATGGAAGTAAAATGGGTTGCAGGTGCTGTTTCATGTTTACTTTAAAACATTTCTTTGGTTTTGTAATAAAATCATTCTAAAGTTTCCGTGCTACTAACCATTAAACTTTCAGAACAGTTTCATAAAGTATGATTAACATAAATGTTATATATATAAGCTTACACTTATATATACTATATAACTCTTACCATTTATATTCTTTTTTCCCCTTTGATGTTTTTTTTTCAAGCATTTTCGTCATCTTCCTAATTAATTGTTCCAGTATGTCACTATCCTATCTTGCAAAGTCTATCAAGGGGGAGGTGTGAAGGAAATTAATTTTCATGGTGACTTTGATGTAACTCGTACATTATGACTTCATTTGAATGCCAACACGTATTCCCAAGAAAATCAAGAAAACCTTTGGGTTTTATCACCTTGGCACAGATTTGCCAAACCGAGCAACCACTTTGCTAGATGCATTATTTCACCTTATTGCTTTGCTTTCGTACAGCTACTGAATCAATTTTTTATTGAATATATAATATTTCTATTTATTTATTTGGCAGCTTTTTCAGTATGTGTGCTCCTTGAGATCTTGGCCTTTTTAAAAGCCATGTACTAACATGCTCTAGTATGACTTTTCTTTCTCCTGTGGGACACAAAAAGTGATGAGTAAAGAATATCCTGCCTATTCATATAAACTGAGTCGATTAAGCTTGAAAATAGCAAAATGTGGATGAGTAAATGATGACAGCATTTCCATTTTACAGAGAACTGTCCCTTTAAGTATACACAGTGATGCACAAAATAGTTATGATTGTCATAAACCTTGTGCACTCCTCTAGCCTATCTTTAAAATGTTTGTCATCTTTCATTCATTTGCTGTTATTCTTTGCATTGTTTCTTCTCCCAGCATGCTCTGCACCAGAGGGCTTCCTCGTTTCCGTCTTTAGCGGCCTACTAGCAGCAGACATGAACATGGCACTCTAATGATAGGCTCCAGACTCTATTTATACCTAAACTAGGCTTGGAATTTACTAATTTTCCCATAAGAGCTTCGGGGGATATGCATACTGAGAGGAATCTGTCTGTCTGCCAAATATATCAGTCACTGCACCTCGTTTACGCCGCCATGATGCACTGCGCTTGTTTTAGCATTAGTCTTTGATTCACAGTGCAAATTTAACGATTTAGTGCAAATGTTATCAGAGCATTTAAATCTATCTGAGGTCAGCATCTCCTCTTCATATTCTCCAAGGGCCATTTTCAGGCTCGATTTGTGTTCCCTGCTGCAAAGTCTCACGTGTACTTTGTTGTAACTAAAAGGAACATGTGTACTGATATTCGACTCGCTTCCATGCGCCTTGCTGCAAGAGCCAATAGCATGACGTTATAAAGTCATGCGGCTGTAGACAGTGAGGCCCAGTGGGTGTGTGTGTATCTGTTGCATGGCTGTTCCAATGGGGCGATTTGAGTCCCTGCTGACGAGTTTAGATAAATTCATCTGTCAGCATAGCCTAATAGATCGCACACATGCATGTGCGTACACAAACACATCTATTACTCTTAAATGTGGACACGGCAGATGTAATTGATTTCATTAAGAGAGCAGGTTAATTGACCTAAATTCTGTATCAGATTGATTGATTAAGTTTGATTGATTTTAATTATTGTGTTTACCGTTTCATCTGCAGCGGAAATTGGTTCGGGAAATTGAAAGTGGTGAATTGGAGGTGCTTAGGTATTTTAATGAGCCTCGAGAAGATGAACACAACACTTGCCATGCAAATTGGCCATATTTCCTCCCTTTGCGACAAGTAACGAGCACGCTGGATCTATGTGTATAGTCATCACGGTGGTTCGCTTGTAACCGTAGTGTTGTAGTAGATGTGCGCGCAGTTCCACACATGTCAAGAGGTTTGCGCATTAGAACCCAGCAGGCCCGGGGAATGACAGCAGTGGCAGGTGGTCGAGAGTCCAATTATAAAATGAAATAAACCTGTTTATGAAGCCTGTGCATGTGTGATACCTATAGAGACTTTCATTATCATTCAGAGGATATTAAAAAATCTCTCCCGTAATGCACTTTCAGACAGTGCCCTGATAAAGCAGCCTTTGGCAGAGCTCAGAGCAAGGACGATTATGGACCAGGCCAGTTGTGACCAGGGGCTTCTGACTGCCAGGGGCCTCAAGTGGTCCGTTATGGCCAAACATGGGGAAACAAGCCACTGCAGATGTAAAATTGACATAGATAAACAAACAGAGCTTGAAATTGTGCAAATAAACAAAGAGATGAGAAAAGTTAATTGTTTCTGTACCTTCCTCAAGGCAAATAAGCATCCTTAACACTTTATATCAGCTTTGATGTTGTAGTTCATTGGTACATTGTGTTCTCTTTTGGAGATTGTGTTCTATTTTGCTCTCTTTTGCATTTAAAGGCGCCTTTACACAGCCAGTTTAAGGCTGCTCTGTGCCCTGCTCAAAATGTAGTGTAAGAGCTAGATCGATTGCTAGATTTGTGTAAGCAGTACACATCAAAACATGAAGAATAAAAATGCAGTACATACCAGATTCTTCGTAATAACGAGTCATAGACACATCCACAGCTGTAAATCCCGGTTTATTTAGAAAGGTAAGGGTCCACTGAACGAAATCTCATGGAGCACGTTTAGACCAACGAAGCAATGACGTTGTAATATGGATGGTAATTCCTTTGTTTACGTTTCAGTTCTTCAGGGACAGAATTGTTTGTGTCCGTTATGGAATAACTCACGCTCAGAAACTGTGTCTTGGTAGTAAAAAAACGGCATGGTTTTGTAGCGTACAGTGTCACAAACAGAATGAGACGATCCACTAAAAAAAAGTGAAAGATAGGCGGAAGATTGTTTATTTGAATTCTGGCGCTCTCTCGTGACGGCTCGTGAAGCACGCTCTGACGCACCTGTCATCTGATAGAGGCGGAACTTTGTGATCGCCTTTTTCTTTATTTTTTATTTTTCAACATTTTTTATATGTGTGAGTGTGTTTTATGTTGAATGTGGCTGTATCTGTATGATTACCATCTGTGCATCAGCGCAAATCAGCACCCTGTTACTGTGTAATCACAGCTATCAATGTGAATGGCGTCTATATGAATAGAGTGTGATTATTGACTTTATGGCCCATTTCTGTGATTTCCATCTCTATAACTGGCCATCAGCACATCAACACGTGATAATTGACTATATGAGCAGAATTCATTGTAAATGTTGCATTTCTAGCAATCTCAGGATGTTCTGTAATTGGCATACAAAGTTAAATCTTTTTTATTTTTCTTATTTATTTTTATTACTCAAATTATTATTCTTGTATTTTTCTAGTGCTCAAATAAATCACTTATATGATGTCTAACTTTCTGTCTATTGTTTTATAATTGAAAAAAAACTATGCAGTGTTATGTTTATTGACTAAAATAGTGGAACCCTTCCATACAGTTGGTAAATATTTTTTATATTTGGGGGGGTGGGGGTTCTAGACATAGTCTCTCATTTTTCATGGTATCTTCTTCAGATTTGAAATATAAACTCATGAGACATTTGACTTTCAACCCATTACTTTTCTAGATTGCTCCAGCACTGATTTCATGTATTTTTATATCAAATTTAAAAAAAAATTCAGTGTGGTAAAAAAAAAAATTCAAGTCACCTCAGTGTCTATAATTTTTAATATTTTTGAGCATTATCAACTCTGGTTGATAAAAAGTAAAGCCCAAAGGGTCTTCTTTCCAAAGACACCAAAATTATGTGTGTAACACACTGAAGTAAGGAACTATTTTAAGTTAGGTAGGGCACTTTCAGCTGTGAGTCCCATAATGGGGGGTCTGGTTAACAGGTTAAACCACCTCTGAGCAGCATTAAACAGTCTGTGTAAAGACACCTAAATGCCACTTCAGAAGTGCTTTTTGCCATTTAAATTTGGCATAATTTGCCTCTAAAAATTGCCTCTTTATTTCTTTTATTTATGTCTTCGACAGTTGTGGTGGTCCACCAGGCCTCTCTAAGGGGAACAATAACACAGGAAAAACATTTCAAACATGTTGACATGTAACCTCACTAGGTACCTTCTTGAACTTAAAACAGGCCCACATCTGTTTAGGTAGTTGTGTTTATGCTCTATATTGAAGGTTGTGTAGCTGAAGGCATGCTGAATAATGAATTGCTTGATGCTGTAACTTTTGCTGTTAATGTACTCCTTTCTGTAAAGTTAAAGCTCTGGCTGTCACGGTTATTACAGCTATAACTGCAAGCCTTTATTATTGGTGTTACAGCAACAGCTTGAGACATAAATTCCTAATAATACTCTTACAATAGCTCCAGCTGTGTTTTTAACCACAAAGCGTAATTCTAGCATCACTAATAACTCACAGTCATTCGTTTGAATTAGTTATAGATTGTCTCGAAGGAGGATTCACGCTCATTTACAAATCTATGTTCTCGCTACAGTTCACAACCTGTCATATTGTTCTTGAGGGAAATGTGTGTCCAATGCAAATGTCACTTGCTTTTGTGAATGTTCGTTAGGAGTCAGTTTGGTCTAAACATTTCTAGTTATGTAATTATTGCAATAAACAATGTTAGCATAAATGTGAAATATGTATTCTGCATTATTATGGAGGAGCTGCTCTCAGGATGATAGATAGATAGATAGATAGATAGATAGATAGATAGATAGATAGATAGATAGATAGATAGATAGATAGATAGATAGATAGATAGATAGATAGATAGATGTGTCAATCTTTTATGTCTATATAAAGTGTTTTTTGCGTGTTCTAAATTTGTTTTTCTTCTTTTTTTTTTCTTTTTGACACCTCTTTTCCTTTGTTTTGTGAAAATCTGGAGTGATTACTGCACACGTCAGGGTTTTGTTTACTCCCTCAAGTCAAGTCAAGCAGACGTGAGCTCCGGGAGGCCAGTCAAAGGCAGCCATTCAGTCTGGCATATTGGTTTTGTTTTGCTTTGTGGGTTGAGTGTTTGCGTCGCCGTCTTTGTTCATTTACTCTTTCCTCTGCAGTTCAGTCTGTTCCCTATTTAGAGAGCTTGTGACCATGTCGTCCATATTACTCTTGGCGACTGTGTCAGTCTGTGGTGGGTCGCACCATATGGCCATGTGTAAAAAACGACCTCTGGGTTAGACATGATGGACCAAGAGGGAGTTTCAGTCCTTTGCACAAACATTTGGTGCTGAAGTTTATATTTTTGTTTGCGAGTATATCTGTGTTTGTAAATTATTGCAGAGGAGTAACTAAGTAGTATTGAATCAGTTCGTTCAGGCAGGGCATTTCAACGAACCGCTCCAAAAGAATCAATTCACTGATTCATTTAAAAGTACAGTTCCTCTTAAAATGAAAATTCTGTAATTTTACTCACCCTCATTTCGCACTAAACCCGCATGTCTTTCTTCTTAATTTTTGAAGAACATCCAGGCAACTCTTTTCAGCATTATGAAAGTAAATGAGGAACGGGGCTGTCAAGCTCCACAATGACAAAAAAACACAATAAAAGTATCATCAAAATCATACATATGAATCATGCACTATAATCAAGACTTCTGAAGCTATACAATACTTTCTGTAAGGAGATATCCTATATCTTCATATGACTTCAGATAACTTGGAATATAGTGCATAAGTCATGTGGACTAGTTTTATGGTACTATTATTCCTTTTGTGAAGCTTTTCCAATTTTCTGCTCTTTTCCCATTCAGTATAATTGCATGGAAACAAGCAACCAGTTTATTATTCATTATTCATAGTGGAAGAAAAAATGTCATATGGGTTCAGGTAAAAAAATGGGATCAGTAAATTATGTTTTTTTTTTTTTTTTTTTTTTTTTTTTTTTTTTTTGAGGAACTGTTTGAGACACTTATTTTATAGCTTAATGGTGAAAATGTCTGTTTGCCATTATTTTCTATTCATTTATTTGATTAATGACAGTTTGATGCTGCAGTAATCTTGACAACAAACCAGTCACCACACATATATATAAAAAGGTTTATATTGTTATTTTTTTTTTAATCTTCTGTATATCTTTGCACAAAGTATTCATTATAGAATTTAAAAAGGTTTCCAAAATATATCAAGCAGCACATTTTATTTTTTATGTTTTTATTGTTTTTTTGTGTGTGTGTGTGTGTGTGTGTGTGTGTGTGTGTGTGTGTGTGTGTGTGTGTGTGTGTGTATGTGTTTTATGGTTGTCCCTTGTGATTTTGGGATATCCCACTATTCCTTAAAATAAAGTTACTAAACTTTTAAAGTAGTTTGTCCAACACTTTTGTAACTCTTTCTGTCTTTTTGTCTTGTCAGATCTTGCTCGGGGTCTTCTTCATCCTAGTGGCCCTTTTGTTCTTTGTGACCTTGTTTATTTCCAAGTAAGTTCCATCAACCTGCCCAAAATATCACTCTTGATAGCAGACTCTACCCCATTTAAATTATTTTTCTTACATACACACATTCACATGTTACCAACAAATGACTCACCCAATTAAAATGCACAGGAAGAATGTCGTCCCCTCAGAGCACAGTGCATTTGAGGGACACTTTGATCCAGTGCTGGAGTAACCATAAATCTGTTGTTATTGTGCACACATTCATCAACACCTGCAGCACTGTAAATTGGCTCACACTTACAATAATGTACCATCATTCTTTAGCAGACCATGGAGAACTGTAGCTAATGATGTTTTTAATTCAGTCTCTTATGTGATGATGCTGTTAAATGTGTTTGTCTTGTTGCAGTCTGGATAAGGCTTTACATTCAGCTGGTATCAGCACTGGATTTATCATCTTTGGGACCAACCTAACCAACCCTCTTAATGAGCTACTGCTGGCACTGCAACCGGTGAGCAGCATTCTCTTTTTCTTTTGTCTCAGAATCACGTTAGGTTTGAGTCCTCGACATGAGTGCTAGTGACAGTTGTGTGCAACCAGAGTTGTGTAATGACTCGGGAGGAGAAGGTACCAGAAATGGAAAGCATTGTTCGCTTTGGTTTTACTACAAAACTTAGTAGCAGAATAACACTGGCTTGCGCCTGTCATAAGAGATGTGAAGAATGCGATCTGCTCACCATAGACAATTTCTGCCAAGACAAGCAGCATTATTCTCTAATTGGCAAGTGCACACTGTCAATCAAAAGTTTGGACACACCTACTCATTCCTTATTTTTGCCATATTTAATGTTTCTTCATATTTGCCAAAAAAAAAAGGATGATAATTATGTAGTGGCCAATAAATGTTAAATAAACTTCATTAAGGGCATCATGAGATGCTTTCATAGCAGTATTGGAGAGTTTCTTTGTTGGCTGCTTTTCTTCTTCAACTTGGTATTGTTTAATATTAACTATATAAGTATAAATATAACTATATAAGTTTTCCAACAAAAAAGAATTTAAAACTTAGTTTTCTAAAGAAATTCATACACTACCATTTTCGCTTTCGTCTGAAAGTGTTAAAGCAAAAGCTGGCAGATCAAAAGGTTTTTACCATCATAAAAAACATAAATTTACTCAAACATTTTTGGCAGGCAGTGCATATCATCAATAGCAGTTTACTTCCTCTAATTAGGCTGTATAGCTTGAGTGTAAAACATTCTGAGATATGCATTTCACTGGGTCTGACTAAACATTCACCTTAATCAGATTTTAAGCTCATTTCAATGCATGTATCTGATATTCATAATGCTTGTCAGTTTTAGTTTCAGGTTTTTTTTTTTTTTTTTTTTTTTTTCATTTTTGTTTGCAATTATGTATCTTAGCTGCTCCAAACAGAAACCAGGAAATGTGATGACACTGCATGGCAATCTGCAAGTATGACAATGTCCAAATCCTTGAAATATAAAAGACCCTGAACAGTTTATCGCTCTGTCTGTAGTCTGTGACCGATTGCCACATAAAAAGATGTGATGACCTCTGAATTAAGAGCTATTTATGAATCATAAATAAGTATGCTTTTCATCATTTAGTGCTTTTGGAAGAGATTTCAAATCCTTCAATATACTTCAAGTAGCAGTGTCATCAGTTTCCTTGTGCTTGAGTAAAATATGATCACTTGTTTCACTCGCTACTTAAGATGGCTTGATTAAACCAAATTGTTTCAGGAATCCAGACCATTGATTTCTGCAATTAGGCCAAGTGAAAAGGGAAAAAGAAAAGTAATTTGCAAAAGAATAAGACATGTAGGCCGGAGAATTATTGCTCATGCTTCCAGAAACATTTCTAATTTGTACTTGTCATACTAGATGACCATATTCCGTCTGCGATATGAGGCCAACAGGTAAGTTCAGTGTGTGTTTTGCTCATTTCAGCTCTAGTGGAGTTATGGAGGACAAGCTGCCAACAGAAGAGGCATTGCTGTTTCTATGAGCCAACAGCTCTTCCAGAGAGAAAAGGATCATTTTTAGCTTGACTTTCAAACAGTTCTGCCGTGTACTTTCTGTGGCTCTTTTGAGATGAAATGCTTTGAAAATAGTCAGGATTGCTGCAAGATCACCTCAGAGTTGTGGAGCGATACATCTCTAGCACAGGAGTGACAGTATTTTAGGCCACCGCTGAGAGTATAAGATATAGAGTACTGAGATATATATATATATATATATATATATATATCTTTTGTGCTTCCAGCATTGTGTGGTTTGTGAAACATGCATCACTTACTCTGAAAAACACTCTGGTACGCAAAGAAAAAGGCAGTGAAAGTGCACAACACTGTCATGGCCTACCTGCCATCTTCTTTGTCAGGGTAATGATTTTTTTGTTGACACTCATGTCTGAAAAGTGTGTTTTATGTGTACATGAATAGAGACTGCATAGTAGATTTTTCTTTTCTTTCTTCAGGTTTTCCCCCTGGACTATGTTCTCATCACCATCATCACCATGTACTTTGTCTTCACTTCCATGGCCGGGATCCGTAACATGGGGATTTGGTTGTTCTGGATACGGGTGAGACACAACAGTCTCCCACCCCAAAATTTAATTCACCTGCTTTATTAAGCATTTTTATGCTGGCATGAGTGTTGTTCTACTGAATTTAAATGATTAAATCTGGCCATTTAGTTTGTATAGGCAAAATTTATGTACACTGAGACTGCAAAAACTTTCTCTTTCTTCCTAACAGTTTTATTTTTAAATACTATTTCATAAGTTATGTGCTGATTTGTGTTTATATATAAATTCAGTTCATAATATTTTATTATAATACATATTTAACATTTAAAAAATACTTTTCATTACAAAAAAATAACAACAGTAAATTCCTTTTTTTTCTACCATATTTTAAAAAAAAAATCATATTATATATCCACAATAAATATGGTGTATATTAAACCTTATACAGTACTTGTCAAAAGTTTGGAAAAGTTATGTTTTTTTTTTTTTAATTTAATGAGATCTTTTATGTTCACCAAGGCAGCATTTATGTGCTCAAAATACAGTAAAAACTGTAATATTGTGAAGTAGTTTTACCATTTAAAATAACTGTTTTCTATTTTAATATATGTAAAAATTGTATTTATTCCTGTGATGTTAAGCTGAATTTTCAGCATCATTACTTAAGTCTTGTCACATGATCCTTCAGAAATCATTCTAATGTGCTGATTTGCTGCACTGTATATAAAAACTAAATATTGATACACTGTGTAAAATTTTTTTATAATAATTAATAATAATCAAAATATTTTTATATACAACATAAAAATAATAATACTTGGTTTTTCATTGCAAATACAAATCCAACATAAAATATTGGGCAAGGATTGTGTAGCAGACCTTAGCAATGTACCTTGCTCAGTTTTGACCCTCTAGGTTTTTAAAGATTCCATTGTTCTGCTATATACAGCTCTGCTATATATATCCTTTTTTTGTTGCTCTTAATGCAACATTATTTGCACTGTAGTACACTCATACACTAAGAGTACTGTACACTCATAGTACTTGGTCATATGAGTAATGTACTGTAAGGATGTTTTTGTTTCTTTTTGTGAACTGTATAAGATCAGGCCTCAGAGAACCCAACCGCAGGCCCTCCTCTTCCTCTGCATGATCCTCCTCCTCATCGTCCTCCACACCAGCTACATGATCTACAGTCTGGCCCCGCAATACGTCATGTACGGCAGCCAGAAATACCTGCTGCAGGTGAGATTTGGGTTTGTTTGTGTAGCAGTCAATCCCCTGTGCCGCATGGCATCAGGATTACAGGATTACAGCTGTCGTATTCTGAGCAAACAGGGCCCACGCCGGTGACATAAGTATGTAATGATCAACCCTTTACAAAGCAAGTGTTTGAAAGCCTTTCAAAACCTTCTCTCCTGACTCCCTTCAAAACCCATTAAAGGCCTTCCTGCATCTGTTATGTATTTCTTTTTTCTTCTTCGAATGTCTGTACATTCATATGAGGTTTGACCTGATCATATTAAGTGTGAAAACTTGCCCGCATGTTCTTTACTGTGAATCTATACCATATCTTTCTATATGTAGCCTAGCAACTGCTGATCAACTTTTGGCACAAAATCTGGTCAGGTTATTCTAGCCAAGAACCACCCACTCAGACCTAGATGTGATGCCTTTGAATACACTTTCTTTGTTTTTATGTGCTAAATTAAACCACAGTAATATCATGGACAAAAAACTCATCAGAAAGTTAGATAAACCCTGCCAATCTTGGTTGACATGGCAATTGTCAGTCAGAGCTTGCCATTTTTATGCACACAATGCATCAGGTGGTCACTGAACATACTGTGAACGATCTGTGGCTGAAACTGACAAACTCTTCATCAATCAAATCTGATTTCTCTTCACTTTCTGGAAGGGCGGTCATTCTGCAGTGCATTCCAGTGAAGCATTTTTATACCATTTGATTACATCCAAAAGTTATGCTGCCTTTACGTAAATATAAGCTCAAATGAAGAGTAATTTGCTGTGAGGCTGACAAGCTGTCAGAAGGCTGATGGGGCAAATCGTCTGCTGAGGACAGAGAAGGAAGAATAGCTCGCGGCAAGACCGAACCTGTTCTACTCAGTAAACATCACAACATGTGTTGAAATCTGACCAATTACATCTGTCCTTCACCCCTCTGCAGCATTAGATGTAAATATTGAAATAAGCATAAACAAAATGCATGTCTTGCAGGGTTGTGCGCCATGCAGAATTGAATTGAGGGTGCTTTTTAAATACCAGTTAAATTCCTGAATTGGAATTGATGTAACAAACTGGATACAGAATTGGAATTTAAATCGGAATGGTAGGAAGAGTAATGTACCGAAGCGCAGTTCCAAGAAATTTGTAGTAGAAAACAGTAGTTTGCATTAGATATATGTTTGTCATGAAAAATAAAGTATTAATTTAGTTATTATTAAGTGTGTATTATTTAATTTGATGAAATATTTGTTTATTTATTTAATGTTCATTTTTTATATATATATTTAATATTTTATTATTTGTTTTGGCACACACGGTCAGAAAAAAAAGTCAATTCTATGTTCATAAGAGTCCTCAAAGAAGAAATATTAGTCACTGGTGAAACATCTGCAATAACATATTAAAATAGGTGCATCTCAAAAAATTTGAATGTCGTGGAAAAGTTAATTTATTTCAGTAGTTCAACTCAAATTGTGAAACTCGTGTATTAAATAAATTCAGTGCACACAGACTGAAGTAGTTTAAGTTTTTGGTTCTTTTAATTGTGATGATTTTGGCTCACATTTAACAAAAACCTCAACAAATTAGAATATGGTGACATGCCGATCAGCTAATAAACTCAAAACACCTTCAAAGGTTTCCTGAGCCTTCAAAATGGTCTCTCAGTTTGGTTCACTAGGCTACACAATCATGAGGAAGACTGCTCATCTGAGAGTTGTCCAGACGACAATCATTGACACCCTTCACAAGTAGGGTAAGCCACAAACATTCATTGCCAAAGAATCTGGCTGTTCACAGAGTGCTGTATCCAAGCATGTTAACAGAAGGTTGAGTGGAAAGAAAAAGTGTGGAAGAAAAAGATGCACAACCAACCGAGAGAACCGCAGCCTTATGAGGATTGTCAAGCAAAATCTATTCAAGAATTTGAATTAACTTCCCAAGGAATGGACTGAGGCTGGGGTCAAGGCATCAAGAGCCACCACACACAGACGTGTCAAGGAAATTGGCTACAGTTGTCGTATCTTGTTAAGCCACTCCTGAACCACAGACAACATCAGAGGTGTCTTACCTGGGCTAAGGAGAAGAACAACTGGACTGTTGCCCAGTGGTCCAAAGTCCTCTTTTCAGATGAGAGCAAGTTTTGAATTTCATTTGGAAACCAAGGTCCTAGAGTCTGGAGGAAGGATGGAAAAGCTCATAGCCCAAGTAGCTTGAAGTCAAGTGTTAAGTTTCCACAGTCTGTGATGATTTGTCATCTGCTGGTGTTGGTCCATTGTGTTTTTTGAAAACCAAAGTCACTGCACCTGTTTACCAAGAAATTTTGGAGATCTTCATGCTTTCTTCTGCTGACCAGCTTTTTGAAGATGCTGATTTCATCTGAATTTCCAGCAGGGTTTGGCACCTGCACACACTGCCAAAAGCACCAAAAGTTGGTTAAATGACCATGGTGTTGGTGTGCTTGACTGGCCAGCAAACTCACCAGACCTGAACCCCAGAGAGAATCTATGGGTCAAGAGGAAAATGAGAAACAACAGACCAAAAAATGCAGATGAGCTGAAGGCCACTGTCAAAGAAACCTGGGCTTCCATACCATCTCAGCAGTGCCACAAACTGATCACCTCCATGCCATGCTGAATCGATGCAGTAATTAAAGCAAAAGGAGTCCCTACCAAGTATTGAGTACTGTAAATGAACATACTTTCCAGAAGGCCAACAATTCACTAAAAATGTTTTTTTTTTTTTTTAATTGGTCTTATGAAGTATTCTAATTTGTCGAGATGAATTGGTGGGGTTTTGTTAAATGTGAGCCAAAATCATCACAATTAAAAGAACCAAAGACTTAAACTACTTCAGTCTGTGTGTATTGAATTTATTTAATACACAAGTTTCACAATTTGAGTTGAACTACTGAAATAAATGAACTTTTCCACGACATTCTAATTTATTAAGATGCACCTGTATATACTGTGTAAATAGCACACATGAGTATATGTATCTTAATATACTAGATAAATAAATCCTGCATAATACAATAAGGACTGTGTATTAAGAAAGTAAATAGAGTCACTTTTAAATTTGTGCAATAGTAAATGGTGGAGACTTTAAGTATGAATCTGATTTTTATATAATTAAAAATAAGTATTAGACTCATAAACCTAGATAGTTCATATATTTAATTTTAACTAATGAGGTTTACCATTTCATTATCCAGCATAAACAGCAATACATTATCTCTAAGCACATGGAATGTGTAATTCTATAATATACAATCTGTAATTGTATTTCTGAACACATTCCCATAATGTAATAACTCAAAAAGCTTAAAGGCTTAGTTAGCCAAAAATGAAAATTATGTCATTAATGACTCACCCTCATGTGGTTCCAAACCCGTAAGACCTCCGTTCATCTTCGGAACACAGTTTAAGATATTTTAGATTTAGTCCGAGAGCTTTCTGTCCCTCCATTGAAAATTTATGTACGGTATACTGTCCACGTCCAGAAAGATAATAAAAACACAATCAAAGTAGTCCATGTGACATCAGAGGGTCCGTTAGAATTTATTGAAGCATCGAAAATACATTTTGCTCCAAAAATAACAAAAATTACGACTTTATTCATCATTTTCTTCTCTTCTGGGTCTGTTGTGAGCGCGTTCACAACACTGCAGTGACGCTGCTGATGTGTTTTCTTTGTTATTGGGCGCACCAGAGAACACGTCAGCAGCGTCGTACGTCAACAGTCACAGCAGTCACGTTCACAACAGACCCGGAAGAGAAGACAATGATGAATAAAGTCGTAATTTTTTTTATTTTTGGAGCAAAATGTATTTTCGATGCTTCAATAAATTGTAACGGACCCTCTGATGTCACATGGACTACTTTGATGATGTTTTTATTACCTTTCTGGATATGGACAGTATACCGTACATACATTTTCAATGGAGGGACAGAAAGCTCTCGGACTAAATCTAAAATATCTTAAACTGTGTTCCGAAGATGAACGGAGGTCTTACGGATTTGGAACGACATGAGGGTGAGTCATTAATGACATAATTTTAATTTTTGGCTGAACTAACCCTTTAAGAGTCAGTCTGCCTATTATAATTAGTATGTGTCAAATGAAATTATGCAGAATAAGAAAGTCACAATTATTATTATTATTTTTTTTTTTGCTTTGCTTTGCTTTGTTATCAGTATTCTTGTAAGAGAGAAATATAAATGTTGTTTCTACTCACTCTAGTCTGTGTTGTTTTAGCACTAGTTTACTGAAAGAAACTATGTCAGTTGGGTTCAATTATGAATCAAGAGTTTTAAATGACTAAACTGTGCTCAACTACACCACATGTTTGGTGAAGTACTGTACTACTGCCACGATCAATGTTCTTTTTTCTTTTTTTTTTTTTATAAAGTGAAATGGCAATTTACTGCAGCTTTCCTTTTAGCATTAACAATGCCACATAACTGCAGCATGCACATAGCAGGCTTTTATTAATAAAGTGCACTATAATGAGTCTTAATTTAGGTGTTGAAAAGAATGACTATGACTTAATATAAATATTACAGCTTGGCTATTTTAATGTTTAGTAGCTGGTTAAACTGGATTGTTGATAAATTGGGTGGCTAGTGAATAAGAACTCTGAAATAATGTGCACAAAACTACTTTGTGAACTTGTCCTACTAAGTTATTAGGGGAACATGAAAAAAAAGACAAATATCAGATCTGCTGTTACAGTGGTAATATCCTTACATATGCTTATTTAAAAAAGTAAAGCATATTTCTTATGTTTAACTTGCATGCATTTAGAGTCCTGTTCCATAGATCAGATTGGGCTTATTGTTTTGTTTTGTTTTTTTGTCCCCAGACCCCGCTGCCCACAGCAGACCCATCACAAGGCAATCACTCCACTGCCGTCACTAAGATATGTGATGCAGACGCTCCTGAGGGTAAGACTGTCATTCTTTATCACCCACAGAATAACCGACTTCAGTGGATAATGCTTCACCATTCCATAAGGAATGGTTGGTGAGGAGTTTTAAAGAGGTGATATTATGGAAAATATATTGAGGAAAGTGTTTTGTCTTGAAAATTATTTTTTTTTGCCTGCAAAGAAGCTAGTAATAACAGAGGTCATTTACATACGGGGGTGTTAAATGTACAGTAGCAAAAACATCCTGTTAAATTCTAAGGGTCTGAGATGCATTTTTTTTGTGCTTTTTTCATGCTTTACTAACATTGTATAGTAAGTGGACTTCAGGAAAAAGTATTGCCTATTTAAAGAGTCTTTGGCTGTCGAGCACAACTGTGACTCCCCACATTTTTCACACTTGGTTCATATTGTTCCCATTCATTTTCTTCATTGTGATTAAAAAAAAAAAAATCAGTAAAGCCATGAACTAAACCAACCAACTCTGAGATGAATGACCACAATACAAACCTGAAAAGGACAAAAGATATAGTACTGTTCAAAAGTTTGGGGCCAGTAATGTTCAAAAGTTTGTGGTCTTTTTTGAAAGAAATGAATACTTTTATGAGGCAGTAAAAATAAGTCAAAAGTGGCAGTAACCTCTTTATATATTTGTTTATATTTCAAAATTTCAGATAAATGCTGGTCTTGAACTATTTATAAAAGAATCTTTAAAAAAAAAATCTTTTTACAAAAATATTGCAGCACAACTGTTTTCAACATTGATAATAACAAGAAATGTTTCTTGAGCACAAAATCAACACATCAGAATGATTTCTGAAGGATCATGTGACTGAAGACTGCAGTAAGGGCTGCTGAAAATTCAACTTTGACATCTTATGAATAAGTGAAAATAAATTACAAATATTTAAAAATGTTTTAAAATATTTTTTAGAGAATATTAATACAGAAAACTGTTGTTTTAAATTGTAACAACATTTCACTATATTACTATTTTTACTGTATTTTGGATCAAATAAGTGCAGACTTGATAGCATAAGAGACTTTTAAAAAATGTTACTGACCCCAAACTTTTGAAAAGTGGTGTATATGCCTGTGTATTTTATCTAAACATTGTGAATTTTGCAACTGAATCAAAACTCATAAAACTATAATGTATAAATATAAAAGCAGTATATTAAGTTTGTATTCATTTATATTCAAGTAGTTTAAGAGGCTCAGTTACATCATTCTCAGTGCTTCATGGGAGTGAATCTCTTTTGCCACAATTTATGTTTTCATGGTAGCACCAATTGGTGTTCTCAGAATTATGGGTAGTTAAGTTCTTCACTGGGAATTATGCAATTAAACTCGACTGAAATAACACTTACATATGCATACATCACCCATTTACAACCTCAGAGTTCATAGTAGGTCTGTTTTTAGAGGTTTATATGTTACTGTTAAGCATTAGTTTCTCTATGGAGAAAGTGAACAGGATTTTTACTTCTGGAACTCTATTGCTCTGCTCTATCTGATATTTACTTGTTCTTTTCTGAACCGTTTGTTCTCTCGATTACAGTGCTGGCCATGCAGATACAAGTTTGACTATATATCAGTCGCTTCCCAATCCAAACAGTTCAAAATATTTATTTGTATGTCAGTTATGAAGAGATGAGCAGAGTACTCCGTAAATAGAATGAAATGGATTTTGCAGAGGACAGTATGAAGAAGCAGTAGCTATTAATGATGCTAGATGTGAGATGAAATCATAAACCAGCAGGAGACAGACTCAGAATCTGAATAGGAGATCAAAATTGTTTCAGGTGTGACGGACCATTGCTTTTTTGTACTGCTGTATCTGAATGTATCTAAATGTTTGGTTTTGTCTGCTCAGTCAATAAAGAAAGACTGTAAATAGTCCTGATAATACAAAGATATGAAGTTAGATGTCATGCCTACAGAACATGACCCTTGCAGCTTTTCTCTGTGTTCATTAAGAAAGGGTGAGACGGCAAATAACAGTCTGTCGGAGGGAGATCTACATTAATTAAAATGCTGTAAAATTAGTGATTTAAACCAGCAAAAGTGTTAATTACGATCTATAAGGTTAATTGCCACCATACATTTGCAGTTAATTGCAGATAGATTTGTGTGTTTTGAGTGTGCAGTGCACAAGGAGGAATTTAGTTCAACATATTATAGATACTGCTCTCAGAGATTTTATTCTCATGATGAAAAAAGGCAGGCTAAAATACTGAATGATGTTGGGATTTACTGTAAAAGCTTTGATTTAGTGTTTTAACAGCGTGATATCATGTTCTGCATTGTGATGAGTGATTTTAAGCTCTATAACATCTTGTTAATTTAATACCAAGTCTGTCTCCTTAGTCTGTTTTTGACACATTTTTTATGAGATCAACTTCAAAACCTGGGAAATAGAGCTATAAGTTATTCCGTAATGTCACGGTGGATTCAAATCAGATTGGTTATAGTTTTGATATACTGCCATCCAGCCTGAGTGTGCAGCCATGATACTGTTTTCTATCCAGAGGAGGGCACTCCGATATTACATTCCAGTCTCATTGGAGGATATTGGAATAATAATGAAATCAAAGATATTAATATGCAATTGGATCAGTGAACCAAGAAGAAGTGGCCAATCTTCCTTAATGTCCTTAAGACGTGTCCCCCATCAGCTCTAACCTTTCTTAAAATACACCTTTCTATGCTGGGCTAAATTCCACCTGCTAATTGCTTCTCACTCTCTTCAGGTCCTCGGATTGTGCCAGAATATCAGACTGACAGGCTAAGAAATTATTCTGCTCTCCATTTTTATCGGCTGCTATTAAAAATTGAGGTCATGTTACAGCTGACTTCAGCCGCAAAGTGACCGTATTAGCTAGATTGTTTACATTTTCTGAAGAAAATGCTCAAAACTCACTCTCATAGTGTTTGGGGTGTTCTGAATGGTTTTAAGCGTTCTATGCGGTTGCTAGGGTGTTCTAGGTGGTTGCTAATGGGTCTGGATTTTTTTTTTTTTTTTTTTTTTTTTGCATGTTTATATGAGATTGCTGGGGGTTTTGTTACACACTTGCTAAGGTGTTCTGGTTGGTTTTAGCATGTTTCTGTACTGATTCCTAAGTAGTTGCTAGCTTGATTGCTACATTAAACTTTTTTTTGTTATTAGTATGTTTCTTTGCTGTTTCTAAGGCAAATTGATTTTGGCATGTTTCTTTGCTGTTGCTAGGGCATTCTAGGTCATTGCTAAGGTGTTTTGAATGGTTTTTGTGCTGTTGCTAGGGTGTTCTAAGGGGTTGCTAAGGTGAATTGTTTTTGGCATGGTTCTATGCTGTTGCCAGCATGTTCTAGGTGGTTGCTAAGGTAAATTATTTTTGGAATGTTTCTGTGCAGTTGCTAGGGTGTTCTAGTCGGTTGCCAAAGTGAATTGTTTTTGACATGTTTCTTTGTTGTTGCTAGGTTGTTCTAGGCTTTTACTAAGATGAATTTTTTTGGCATGTTTTTTTCACTGTTGCTAAGATGAATGGTTTTTGGCATGGTTTTTTGTTGTTGCTAGGGTGTTCTAGGTTGTTACTAAGGTGAAATGTTTTCTGCATGTTTTTTTCCACTGTTGCCAGGGTGATCTAGACTGTTGCTAAGGTGAAATGTTTCTGGCATGTTTCTGTGTTGTTGCTAGGATGTTCTATGTGGTTTCTTAGCTAAATTGTTTTTGAAATGTTTCTACACTGTTGCTAAGGTGTTCTAGGCAGTTGCTAAGGTGAATGGTTTTCGGAATGATAATTCTGTTGCTATGGTGTTCTAGGTGGCTGCTAAGGTCAATTGTTTTTAGCATGTTTCTATGCTGTTGCTAGGGTATTTGAGGCAGTTACTACATAGTTGCTGTGCAGTGTTCTGAATGGTTTAGCATATTTCTGCGCTGTTATGGCTCAGGTCCCTTCAGTGTAAGTAAATGCCACTCATTTTATCACCTGCCAGGTGAAAAGAAAAAGTCAGATTGCTCTGAACTGTAATAGCACACCTCTTCTCAACAAGCCACATGATTTGAAGTATCATTTAAGTTCATAGCACAAACGCTGCAAGTTGTACACACTGTTCAAATCCTTAACCTTAGCTATGAGCTACAGTAATCATGATGTTTTTTTCCTTAGCAAATACCTCTAATAACAAGATGACAGAAAAATCAGAATAAAAAAAAAACTGTAGAAGTCGATTGTGTTGCATTAGTTTGTGCCTGTGTGAATGCTTCCCCATATGCCTCCTTCAAACAATGCTCTGTATCATAACCCAATTAAGTCTCTCAAAGCCAAAATGAGGCGCTGTCTCGCACAATGGAGGATAAATCTGTGCAACAGAAGTTGCTCTGCGGGTCACCCGAAATTGATCCATCTCCAGTTGACTCCAGTTGGCACTTTAGAACCAGCGTAGTTTTAAGCCGTCTGCTTGCCAACCAGCACAGCCTCCCAATCTGTTTGTGTGGGTTTTGGCCTTTTCCCATCTGCGGTTGGTCAGCGGAGCCCAGTCATTGTGTTTCTGCCACCTACCTGTCATCAGCAAAATGCCTCATTACTGTTTTCAAATAGAATAGTGCAAGACAAGCTGTACACTGTCCATTAGCACAGGGCTCTCCATCGCTTCACAGTGGGAGATGTGATTTCCATTTGCTTTTATTATAAGTACTGTTCACTATCGGTACGATACAGCTTTTGGCAAAACGAGTGAAAAAAAAAACAAAAAACGGTGCAATTAAAGGTTTCTGACAATCTACATAAATCTGGAAGCATTTGAAATTTTCCTCTATTAGCTCATTTTATCTTAAAGTTTCTTCTACTGCTGTTTGGTTCCATTAGGCATGCTGAGTGGAATTAAAAGCTCTCAGCAGTTTGTTTGTGGTACAACTTAATCGCCAAAAATGCTTATTATTTAGTTTTTTTTTTTTTTTTACATTTTTGAATCATCTGCCTACATCTTTCTCCAGATGGCGTATCACAACCAATTCTGACTGTTCCTTTGGTTGTCTCTGATATTGAGACTCTCGCCTCATTATCAGGGTTTGATTTCTGTGATTGGAGTTGTTGTGGCTGAGAGGCGGCAGTTTTTCACCCCGAATGATTTCTCAGATCTTAGCAGTGATTTCAGATTTGTTGTCTTTGTTCTGGACAACAGGATATTTATATATATATATATATATTATATATATATATATATATATATATATATATATATATATATATATATATATAATGTGTATATATATATACACAAAACCCGATTCCAAAAAAGTTGGGACACTGTACAAATTGTGAATAAAAACAGAATGCAATGATGTAGAAGTTTCAAATTTCAATATTTTATTCAGAATACAACATAGATGACATATCAAATGTTTAAACTGAGAAAATGTATAATTTTAAGGGAAAAATAAGTTTTAAATTTCATGGCATCAACACATGTCAAAAAAGTTGGGACAAGGCCATGTTTACCACTGTGTGGCATCCCCTCTTCTTTTTATAACAGTCTGCAAACGTCTGGGGACTGAGGAGACAAGTTGCTCAAGTTTAGGAATAGGAATGTTGTCCCATTCTTGTCTAATACAGGCTTCTAGTTGCTCAACTGTCTTAGGTCTTCTTTGTCGCATCTTCCTCTTTATGATGCGCCAAATGTTTTCTATGGGTGAAAGATCTGGACTGCATGCTGGCAATTTCAGTACCCGGATCCTTCTTCTACGCAACCATGATGTTGTAATTGATGCAGTATGTGGTCTGGCATTGTGATGTTGGAAAATGCAAGGTCTTCCCTGAAAGAGACGATGTCTGGAAGGGAGCATATGTTGTTCTAGACTTTGGATATACCTTTCAGCATTGATGGTGCCTTTCCAGATGTGTAAGCTGCCCATGCCACACGCACTCATGCAACCCCATACCATCAGAGATGCAAGCTTCTGAACTGAGTGCTGATAACAACTTGGGTTGTCCTTGTCCTCTTTAGTCCTGATGACATGGCGTCCCAGTTTTACAAAAAGAACATACATTTTTGATTCGTCGGACCACAGAACAGTTTTCCACTTTGCCACACTCCATTTTAAATGAGCCTTGGCCCAGAGAAAATGCCTGCACTTCTGGATGATGTTTAGATATGGCTTCTTTTTTGACCTATAGAGTTTTAGCCGGCAACGGCGAATGGCATGGTGGATTGTGTTCACGACAATGTTTTCTGGAAGTATTCCTGAGCCCATGTTGTGATTTCCATTACAGTAGCATTCCTGTATGTGATGCAGTGCCATCCAAGGGCCCGAAGATCACGGGCATCCAGTATGGTTTTCCGGCCTTGACCCTTACGCACAGAGATTGTTCCAGAGTCTTTGGATGATATTATGCACTGTAGATAATGATAACTTCAAACTCTTTGCAATTTTTCTCTGAGAAACTCCTTTCTGATATTGCTCCACTATTTTTGGCCGCAGCATTGGGGGAATTGGTGATCCTCTGCCCATCTTGACTTCTGAGAGACACTGCCACTTTGAGAAGCTCTTTTTATACCCAATCATGTTGCCAATTGACCTAATAAGTTGCAAATTGGTCTTCCAGCTGTTCCTTATATGTACATTTAACTTTTCCGGCCTCTTATTGCTACCTGTCCCAACTTTTTTGGAATGTGTAGCTCTCATGGAATCCAAAATGAGCCAATATTTGGCATGACATTTCAAAATGTCTCAATTTCAACATTTGATATGTTATCTATATTCTATTGTGAATAAAATATAAGTTTATTACATTTGTAAATTATTCCATTCCTTTTTTACTCACAATTTGTACAGTGTTCCAACTTTTTTGGAATCGGGTTTGTGTGTATATATATATTATTAGATATAGATATAATTTTTTACTGTTAGATATGTTTAAAAAAAATTATTTATTTGTATCCCACATTTTGTACACCTGTCACTGAACAATTTACCTTGTTGCAAAAAAATGTAGACTACATTTTTTATTTTAGTAGTAGTAGTAGTAGTAGTAGTATTGATTTTTTTTTTACAAATTTATAATTGCATTTGAAATTTTTCATTTAAATTAATTTTAAAGTTAATTCAGTTCACAGGTATATTATATTATATTATATTTATTATATATATTATATTATGAAATGTCATGAAACTTTTCATTCATATTATATTATATTATATTATATTATATTATATTAATTATATTATATTATATTATATTATATTATATTAATGTTGACTATTTTTGCTTACCATGTGGCTTATCCAACTGATTATATGTAGACCAGATTACATAATCAGATTCCAAAAATGAAATGCTTGTAATTAGGTGATTTTATGCTTTAAAATATTGATAATCAGACTATAGTTACTTTTTCATTGCTTACATGATTACATAATGTTCTCAAAATTGCTATAAGTTATACAAATAATACTTTTTTTTTACACTTTAAAGTTTAAAGGGGCCACAGAGCATTAGCAAATAAAATATTTTATCTTTTTAGTGTCTTATTTTGAATTGTTTTTATTTTGAAATTATTAATGTCTTTTTATTCAACATTTTAAGATTTAATTATTAGCTTTTTCGTTATAAACCCCCACAGTTATTTTACGAGCACCAGTTTGCAAAAACCCTTATGCAATGTAATGTTTAATGCACTAGTTGATTACAAAGAATGGAGTTAATTTTCTTTCTCTTTTGTTGTTTTTATATTTATATTGTTTTTATTTTTATATCAATATGATACAAGATTATCTTGTTCAGATCCATTTGATAAACAATTTAGGTCAAAAGTAATCAAAAAGTAATCAGATTTAAAAATTGTTAAAAATGTACATTTATAAAATATTTTCAGACTCTTTTTTTTGTGTGCCTGTAACACAATTCAGCTCATTTTTGCCCCAGTGGTTTGGTTGCTCATGGTCATAGTGTTTAATATGATGAACACAAAAGTGTCCCCTGTTGAGCTCTTGTTTTGTCTTAAAGAGAAATGAAGGAGTTCTCCTTTCCTCTTTTAGAGAGTAATAAGAAAAAGCATGTTAAGACAGAGTGCCTCAAGTAGCCGCTTTATTATTGTAATTGAATGAGTAATCAATTCAGCCCTTGATGAGATGCTGAGCTTCCTGGCCCTACGTCTGTTCGTCCTCTCGTACCTGTTGACCTGCAGCAAAAACCCGTCCTGCCAGCTGGCCTGTAGATTAAAGAATTGAATAATATTGACTTTTTCTCGCTCATTCTCTTTTTGTTGCCATTTTTCATCTGCAGTCCTCTCGCTCTGCCAGATCTTTCCCTCTTGTGCAGCAACCCGAGTCTTCTTATCACTCCGGAAGCTGCTCTGTCTTGCGTAACAGCCATTGCACAACCAGGCGTGAGTGGGAGGAAGTGTCAAGCAGGGAGAACACATGTGACAGGGAGGGCGCGGTATCCAACCGAGAGCATCTCTACCCGCAGGGCCTGACCCATGTTCTCGAACCCCGCCACTCTCTCGCCTCTCGCCTCAAGTCGACAGAGCAAGAGGCGAGTCCTGCTTCACAGAGCACAGCTTGGATTGGCAATAATGTCGGGGTTGGGTTGTCCTTCAAGCTCCTGCAGGAAGTGCTTTGGGTTTGAGTGATGGAGAGTGTCAATTAGTGCCGGGGCGATATGATGGGATCTACCGTGCGGCGGCAGAAATGTGTCATCTGGTAGAGATCGTGCTGTGAGCTGGTAGATATAATATTGTCAGGGCTCCAGACTAAAATTTGCGAGCAGTGGAACCAGCGCCACTAATTTTTTACAGATGGCTTCTCAGTAAATCTTGCAGCAATCTTATCATTGTGCAGCGAATTCAAACACTTCTCACTGGATCTTGCAGCACTGTTGCATCTGTGCAGTAACAGTGTCGCGAAATCAACTTTGGCTCCTGAGTAAAGCTGTTCTGAGTTCGGACAAGTTTGTTTGTGTGTCGTTCCGAGCAGAGAAATGGCCTGTTGCATCTGAGAGACATCAAACGACAAACGGTTATGTTTCGCTTTCGTTTAGTTTGCCGTTTGATGTCTCTCAAATGCAACAGAAATAACAGCACGTATAAGTTGGACAATGCGGTGGTCGCGCCAGTGTGACCACTCACAAAACTTAATCACACCGGCAGAAAAAAAAAATTGGTCGCGGTCTGGAGCCCTGATAGTGTATATTTGTGTTGCTAGTTGTGTGAAGGATTGCTTTACGTGAGTTTAACTTGAGAGTAAAATACGGATTAATGTGAAAATACTGAGCATGACATATCCTAAACAAGTCAAAATGTGGTAGAACTTGCTATGGGGTGTTGCATTAAGAGTTGAGTTGGGTATGGCTGCCAAAGCAACGTTGCAACTTGACACATTTTATAGACACATTTTTTATTTCTTATTCTCAGCATTTTATATAATAAATAAATATTGTAAAATATTATATATATATATATATATATATAGAGAAAGAGAGAGAGAGAGAGAGAGAGTTTGTGTTTATAATGTAAAATAATATAATATAAAATAATTTTAATAAAAAATCATATGAAAAATGTAATGCTATTTTATTATATTTATTATATTTATTTAATAAACATACATATATGTATTGCAACTGTTTTAACTCAAGTTACATAAAACCAGCAGAAAAAACATACACATATACTGATGCCGTTATATAAAATTAGTCATGTTGTGATATAAGATTTCGGTCATACCGCCCACCATTAATGTAAATTAAACAAGCGCTGGGATTCATGGGATCTTGCTATGCAGGCAGATTTGAGTTCAGTCCGCTGCTGAAGTCATTTGAACTGTTGAACGCATAGCTATGGAGTTCATTTGACAAAAGGCACTGCTCGTGTCTTTATATGCTTTTTTACGCATTCAACAGTCAACTGTATTATCGTTTTCCTGATCTCTCTTATTTTCACAATCCTTTGTTTTTTGGATTCATTTTTAGCTCCTGCATGTCTCTCTTCCTGTCTTTCTCTCTGCATTAATTTAATGATATTATATCAGTTCATTTTAGTTCAGATATATGCAGTGTATCTGGAGGATCAAGTGTTGTTGCCATGGCTACCATCCACCAAGTCACTTGGTGTGCCAATGGATTCAGGAGCTGCAAATTAAAATGAAACTTACAATGTTCTGCTCTCCCCTTCAGTCGGCCAGGCATAAATTTCCTCATTCTGTCAGATTGATTTCTAACCGTGGCCTAATGAACGCATGATGCTCGTCTGGCTCTCAGCAAATGCACAGATGTGGTTTGTTTGGAAAAATATATCCTGTTGATTTTTAATGCACTGATCATAAGAGCTCCAAGCGCTGTTGAAACAAGCAAGAAAATAAATAATACATTTAAATATTTATTCCTCTGTTAAATTATTAGGCATTTTCAGACACTCAAAAGCAGATTAAAATATACTTTAGTCTTACTGTGAAAGGATTAGTTCTCTTCAAATTTCTCTTCTTATTTACTCATCATGTTTTTTTCCCAATGGAATAAAAATGGAGATGTTAGCTAAATGTTAATATTGCCCCACACAATGTAGAATATGTTGATTTGTTTGTCTGCCAAACTCAGAAAAGGCACCATAATATTAATCCCTATGACTTGTGCGTGAGGTATTGAGTCTTCTAAAGTCAATACAAGAGTTGACTTCAGGCTTCAGGAGACTTGGAATATAGTATAGAAGTTCAACATTTCTAAGTGGTTTTTCATGAAAAATGACAGTATTATTTCAGTTCTGTTTTCTGGGTGATTAATTATTTTAAAATGCTTTAGCTTCACTCTTAAAGGGATATTTCACCCCAAAATGAAATATAGTCATCATTTACACGTTTTTTTTTTGTTTGTTTGTTTGTTTGTTTGTTTTTTGTAAGTAATGCATAACATTATTTTCTGATAATATTACCCTATGCTCTCACATCTCATATATATGTGAATTTCTAACATTTACACAGTTAAAAGTAGGGCTGCATGATAAGTCGCATGCCATTATCATGCGCATCTCATCAGTAAAGCCGGTTCTGTGATTAGTAGTAAATCTCCATCACATGCTTTCAGATGGAGTGGCATTTAATACATAGAACCATAGTTCACTGACCGCAGATGAATCGCCTGCGATAATGAATGCGATATTGCGTAGCTCGTCAGTGAACTATGCATGTGATTTATCGTGCAGCCCTAGTTAAAAGGAAATCCTGTTAACATATCTGTGATCAACTTTACCTGATTAACTTTAATGTAAATTCTCAGCATGCGTTTTTTTTCTTCTCATAAACCTCTCAGAACATTAAGAAAATCATCTAATCCACTGTCTATTTAAATTCTCATTCACCGTCTCACTGGTGTATGTTCAAAATCTGCTCATGCATCAGTTTGACTGAAGGGAACAAAATTGGCACTTAATTCTCAAGCACGCCTGTGATATTTTTATATTTCAGCACATTGAATTGAGGGAATGTACCAATAAGTTAAATAAGTAATAAAAGTACCAAAAGTTCCATGGTGCTGCTCTTTTATGGAAAAAGTTCTATGAAACTACCGGCTTTATCATTGTATTTTATTTAAAGTACCATGTAATTTTTGAATAATTTAGTCACATATTATTTATCTAAATATAGTATTACAGTATGATTTAATCACAGTGCATTAATGAATAGTATGACTTAACACACTTTGTTTTAGTTGAATGGTGCTTTAGAAAATGTGATTCCATAAGGGTCATAAATCTGACATGGAAAAGCAGGACACATATTTTAATGCTGAATAAATCAAGTGCTCACCTCACTGTCAGGATTGTTCCCTAGCAACAGCATCAGTGATGTTCAGGAGAGAATAATGTTTGATGTGTTCAAAGATGGCAGATACTTATGCTCATGTTTTTTTAATACAGTTTCTTTTCTTCCAAACACAAATCGCTGTTAAGTCATTATCTGGATGAATTGGGCCTTGTTCTCATGGAGGTCAGCAGATGCCAGTCATTCTGTTTGCACCTAAACCTGTGAATCTTCACCACATTGTGTTCTTTTGTAGCTTCAGATGCTGCTGTAATGACGAGACCGAAAGATATTACGCAAATGTCAGTGATTGATGATTTTTTTTTGAAGGACAGAACAGAAATAAGTTGTTTTATGATAGAGTTCTATCAAGGGTGCTTGTTGAATGAATTACAGGAAATGTGTTTTTCAGAACAGTTGAAGGCCACAGTTGTTTCACTGAAATATATTTATAGCATATTGTAAATGAGGGTCTAGAATCTTTTACCTGGAAATATTAACATCATCCAAAAAATCATCTAGCAAGTCATCTAGCAAGAAAGTTCCTTATTGGCCAGTGTGATTGAAATGGAACACTTTCTAACTTTAAAAAAGTGATAGCTCCAAAAGAAAAAAAAAATAGAATAAATGGGGTCTGGAGCGGTCAAGCTCTGAAAATGAGTAAAAAGCAGCATAAAAGCAGTCCACATGACTCATTCACTGAATTCTGAGTCTTATGAAGCCATATGATCAAAGTTTTGACATCAATTACGTGTGATTTGAATGAGATTCGAGAGTTATGTCATTTCAACGTTTGCACTTTGACATTTAATATACAAAATCCTAAAATATCTGGTGAGCCTCAGTGTTGAAGAATTCTTGTCTTATTAAATTCATGAGGCTTAAGCTAGTTGATTTCTTCTTGCATTTATAAATTTATTTCTGATTGGTTTTATGTGTCAAACTAATCTCCACTAATAAATGTATACATTTATTAATTGATAAATTATATATAATGTCTTGTATATACACTTTGCAAACGTTTGGGTTCTGTTGGGTGCTGTCTCTTTTGCTCATTAAGGCTGCAGTTGATCAGAAATACAGTAAACATTAATTGTTAAGTAATTGTTAAATATTATTACAATTTAAAAGAACTGTTTCCTATTTTAAAATGTAATTTATTCTTGTGATGGCAAAGCTGAATGTTCAGCACCCATTATTCCAGTCTTCAGTGTCACGTTGCTTCAGAAATGATTCTGATATGCTAATTTAGTGTTCAAGAAACATTATTAATTAAAAAAAAAAATTGTTCTGCTGATTTCTTTGTAGAAACCCTGTTTTTTTTTTTTTCAGTTTCTTTGATGAATAGAAAATTCAAAAGAACAATTTATTTCAAATAGATTGTTTTAACCATGTAAAAGTCTTGACTTTCACTTTTGATCAGTTTAATGCATGCTTGCTAAATAAAAGTGTCAATTTATATATAAAAAAAGCTTACTGAATGCAATATATATAATTTAATGGTATTGTATATATGTCTTTAAATATGGGTTTAAATCCATTATTGTATTCAAATTCACTACCATTCCTTGATGCATTTTAAAGATAAAAAGTATGCACTTCTATTTTCTTTCTCCATGCACATTTACCCAGAGAGGTGCTATGGATGACTAGTGTGAATCATGAGTCACGTGAGTCTGTCTGTTATATTGCTGCTATAAATATGAGGATTGGTAACAGGTGAGACAGCAGCTCTGATATCACTCATGCTCTACTGCTGCACTCATCCACCGCTCTTTCAGTCTTATTTCATTCTAACCCCACAGGAGTATTTGTAGTGAAAAGTGCCAACCTTTGATTGTATGCAATTTCAGCCTCCCATTCCGCAGTTTCCACAATGTGAACATTACACTCACCTCTTCTGCTGCGTCTTCTCTTCCCCCTTGAGGTCATTCTGGAAAGCCCTTGCCTTCTAGCTGCCTGTTTTTGGCTCTCACTTTTATTGCTTTGTGATAAAGATTAGCAAATGTTCCAGTTAAAGCCTTTTGAGAAATTGGTGCCAAATTTAGGCATCTGTTGGCTAAAAAATAAATAAAGAAAGAAAGAAAAGGCAGATCCAAAGATGGAGGGAAGAAAAAAAAAAGTAAAAGTGCATTTACTTCCAATATAGTGACTGATATCTAAACTATTTCTGTCTAGGCATTGGATGATTTGTGATTATAGTCTTCATTACAGGAATAGTTCATTCAAAGTTGAAAATTTAGTCTGCATTTACTCACCCTCATGTTGATTAAAACCTGTATGATTTTATTTCTCCTAGAGAACATAGCAGAAGACTTGTAATAGTTGCTTGCTTATTTATTTTTA
The DNA here is from genome assembly GCF_018340385.1 of Cyprinus carpio. Lineage (NCBI taxonomy): Eukaryota > Metazoa > Chordata > Actinopteri > Cypriniformes > Cyprinidae > Cyprinus > Cyprinus carpio. The sequence goes on along the minus strand of NC_056584.1, from coordinate 21,816,419 downwards.
ATAACAAAAAACCCAAAAGTTATACTTTTTTTTGCCAAATGTAAAGGCGCTTTCACACCAAAAGTGAATCAATAAGCCTGATGGAAGTGCCTCTGCCTCTGCACCTTACTTTGTGGGAGATTTTTATTAATAAGATTTTTTATTAATCAAGTATAATCAAGGTAAATTTAGCCACATATGTCTATAGTTATTATTCCATTATAATCCTATGGTTTTAGTATAGGAAGAAAGATGCCTACGTGGCCAGGATGTCCAGACCCAGATGAGAAACATCTGGGAAAAGGGTCTTTCTCCTTACCAGACCAAATAGGGGGCCCCTTCTCTCTGGGGATCGATCCAATTGTGTCAGTGAATAAATAGGAAAACAAGGAAATTGCTGTTACTTATTTCAAAAAGTAACTGAGGTATTTTCTTGTAAATTTAAGAGAAATTTGTTACTTTACTATTTACTTAAAAGTAGTCTGATTACGTAACTCACTTTACATGTAACGCATTACCCCCAACACTGGTAAAGATTTACTGTTAGATTTTATGAGGAACAGACCAACATGTAAGTGAATATGTAACGCATTACCCCCAAATATATATATATATATATATATATATATATATATTATATATATATATATATATATATATATATATTTATATTTATATATTTTTTTTTTAGGTGAATTCTTACAATCCATCACCTTATTCGATTCGCAAAAGGTAGTGATGAAAAGAATGAATTGTTCTTGAATCAAACAGTAGTAGTGATGTCTGATTCATGAGTCATGACTGATTCTTTCCTTTGAGCTTGATCATTTCAATGCATCAGTTCATCCAGTTCACAAACCCGTTTAAATGATTCTGATGAATGAATCAGATTCTTATTTGCTTGACTCATTTATCTGGTCATAGAGGTTAATATCTTACTTGGGAAATAAAGTTATCAAAAACATAAACAAACAACAAAAAAAAACTTAGACTTAAGAATATAGTGCATGCATGATATGGACCAATTTTATGATACTTTTATGTTGCTTTTACTTCCTTTTTAAAGCATACACATCTCAGTTTCCATTAATTTCAAATGCATTGAAAAGAGTGACCAGTGCAATTCAGAATCCTCCTTTTGTGTTCCACTGAAGAAAGGAAGTAATTCAGGTTTTGAATGACATGAGAGTGAGTAAATGATGACAGAATTTTCTTTTATTGGTTGAACTATCGCTTTAAACCATTGATCACTTTTTTTCCCCTCTTTGTCGGTTTCTTAGTCTATCTGAATTCACCCCCGTTCTGGCACATAGAGAGCTGGCTATAATTACTCAGCTGAGCACTAAAACAGAGCAGATAATTAAGGAACACTTTAATTAATAGCCACGTCAGGCACAGTCTGGCGTGTGTCCATACCGCCATGTGCACCCCATGGTGTTACTTTACTGGTAGATGTGGACCAGTGGTACATAGAGAGAATCTAATGCATCTTAATGCATCTCATTTGAGCTGATTCAGACCCAGTGCACATAGTTCACAGAGACATGCTGTTACTGAGACTGCAAACAGCTAAACAGTAGCATTCGTTGCACATACATAGTCATTGATTTAACAGACCTGCATTTTCCATTATGATGTGTATTAATAATTCAAGTAATGAAAATTATTAGATTTTGATGGCATACCATAAAGTAGTATGTACTGCAGTATCATGGTCGAGGATGACTGAACCAAGGATAACTTGTGCCTGTGTTATTAGTACAGTGGGTCATTGAGCATCAGTTATAGTTGTTAATTTTAAGCTCTTTGAGAACTTTGAGATTCAAATAAGAGAAATGAGAAATTTGCATGTCCAGAAGCTGGATATTGGCTTCTAATGTCTTTTATTTAGGTTTAGTTTAGTTTAGTATCATTTTTAACCTTCTCGTTCTTGTTTATTGTAGTTTTAGTACCAAATTTAATCTGTTAACTGGTAAATTTTTAAACGTTTAACAGCATAAAATTATGTTCATGTGTAATGTAAGCGAAATGTAAAAGTTTCAGGTTTTACAAAACGCAGTCTATTAATTTGTGACTAGTTTTATTTTATGTATTTATATATTTTGTAGATCGATTTTATCATTTTATATACTCTCAATATACTACCATCTCTTTTGCTTACCAAGGTGATATTCATTTGATATTGTGAAATATTATTAGAATTTAAAATAACTTTTTTTGTATTTTAATATATTTTAAAATGTAATTTATTCCTGTGATGGCAAAGCAGCCATTACTCCAGTCTCCTTCAGAAATTTTTGTCGAAACTGTGAATAGACAACGCTATCTCACGACCAATTTCATATGTATTTTACGAGGTGGCTAATTCGTACGAATTTGTACGACCTCACTCGTTCGATTTCATACGATTTGTCTAGACCCCAGTGGCGGGTAGGTTTAGGGGCGGGGTTTGGTGTAGGTAATTCGTACAAATTCATACGAATGTGCAACTCGTAAAATACGTACGATTTGGTAAAAATCGTATGAATTTGTACGAGTGTGGTCGTACGAATTCGTACGAATTAGCCACCTCGTAAAATATGTACGAATTGCCGTGAGATCGGGCTGGAATAGACAGTTCAAAAGAACCAAATTTATATTTTAAATGATTAAAAACTTAAAACATAAACTATATATATATATATATATATATATATATATATATATATATATATATATATATATATACACTGTAAAATCCTATATTTTCTATTGTATTATAATTATATAATTATAATGGCATTATATCATTATTATAATGACATTATTATATAATGACGTACAATTATGTATAAATGAGTATAAATTAGTATAAATAAGATTTCTTTTTAAATGATTGAATAATTTTTTTACCAAAGTAAAATTACCAAATTACCAAAGTCATTATATATATTATGTCATTATATAATTAATTCTAATGAATAAATTATCAATAATTGCATTACAGTATAAGATTTATTAGAATTCCTTTTAAAATGATTATATTTTTGATTCTTATATTCTCTCCTTTTTGTAAAATTATTTTAAGAATATTAACAATTAACCCATTTTAAACTGGATAACACTAGTTACATTTTTTATTTTTTTTTAATTATTATTATTTTATTTTATTTTTTGCGTGTGTCTCAAAAAGGCTTAAAGATTTAGATTAAAGTGCATGAGTAGTATGGGCTACTTTTATAGTATTTCTTTCTTTCTTTCCCTGGCACAAGCCCTTGTAGTGGTTGTTCAGAAATGTTTACAAAATAACAGCATACAGATTTGGAAAACATAAGGGTGATCAAATGTAAATTTTCATGTTTGGATGAACTATCCTTTTAACAGTCAATGCCCTAAACCCCCATAAAAACACAATGGCACACAAGCAGAGCCAGTGGACAGGCTGCTGGTCTGAATGGCTGTGGTCTCTGGCAGGCGTTCTCCATCAGCAGTGACTGCGATCTGAAGGTGATCCGGGTCAGTGATGTACACTATGATTTGTTTAGCCAGAGCACTGTTGGGAACCATCTGTCCTGTAATTCAGGTGAGCATCAGGTAAGCATCTGCTGAGCTGCAGATGGCAGGAACAGTGCAGGAGCGGAGTACAGTGCCTGCTCTCAAACAGGTCCAGTTTCTCCTGAGCCAGAACCAGAGGACCGGTGCTACTGCGCAGAGCCTGTTGTAACTGTCCCTATATTCTTTGTGCAACAAGATGCCAAAGGCTTGCTATGCACATCATTTTATTAGGCTGTTTTTGGCAAAGTTTCAATTGAAAGAAAAATTCCTTGTTGTGTAGAAGAGTCTTCATTTTCCAATTTGGCCAAAACAAGGAACTCCATCTGCTTTAGTATTGGATTAATTGTGAAAACTTTCCGCCAATTGCTTTTGATTGTACTTTAAAGAGTTTCTTAAAAGTTTGGTTTTGGCTGACCACTTGTGATGGGCTCAGTTGGGACAGAGGTTAATGCTGAGTGCAAACGGTGCCTTTGACTACATGTGCATGAGATGATAGGATGTCTAACACAGAGTGAGTTCACTGACCTCTGGTGTTGCTCATGTTTTTTAATGTCTGGTTTTTCTTCACTTCTCTCTTTTAAGCAGGTCTTCATGCCTCAGCCATTCTCCTGTCGCATGCCTGGAGCAGCTAATTATCTGAATAAACATGTCAGATCTTTCTCTCTACTTCTCCTCCTTTCCCTCTGTAGACAGCACTCTTTAGGGCCACATCTTCACAAGCAGCTTGACAGATTGAACTGATTACAACCCTCCTGCTGTAGTTACACTCACCCTGTTTGATCCATGAGTCCAGATGAACTTCTTACATTAGCTTGCTTGCTGCCCATTTGATTGTATAGTACAACTCTCAGACCAGCAGACTTCTAAACCTCAAACTAAACCACATGAGTCCTGGACTGTTCATCAGTGTGGCTGATGATACTGTCAGATAATTTTTAAAGCAGATGAAATCAAATGACAAATGTCTAATATTCAGTGTTTTCTTGGTTTTGTTCAATTAAGGATTCAGGCATCACATGGTAAATCTGCTTTAAAGGGATAGCTCACCAAAAAATGAAAATTCTGTCATCCAAACCCATGAAACCTTTGTTTATCTTCAGAACACAAATTAAGATATTTCTGATGAAATCTGAGAGTGTTCTGCTCATAAACAAGGCGCATGTGTGTTCTATGTCAGCAGTATCACACATATGCGTCGTGGTACTCTCGTGAGTCGTGAATGGACAGAATTTTCATTTTTGGGTGAAATATCCCTTTAAGTCCTGTGTTCAAAGTGTGGTATAAAGAAACCTTAATTCAATTCAAATACACTGAATTCAGATATTCTGATATTTGTTACAGCAGTAAACAGGGTTCCCACGGGTCCTTGAAATGCTTGAAAGTTTGTGAATCTGAAAAAATTCAAGGCCCTGGAAAGATTTTGAAAATAAACATACATTGACACAGGTCCTTGAATGTGCTTGAATTTATTTATTTCTGGAAAAAAATCCATATTATTCCCTCTGATCCGCTAATGTGTTATTTCGCCAACACTTTGTGGCTTATGTATACTAGCTTGCTTGATTTACGTTAGTTACGTGCATTTTCCCGTTGCATTAAGTGTTTCCCCGTAAGGTACGTTGCCGAGACGTTCACACGTGCACAAACTACTACTATGGTAAAGTTTCATAGACACACCGTGAAATTAATGTTGAATTTCTTTGCTTGTTAAGATCATGTAAACCCATGAGGCAAGAAAAACTTAAAAGCATATTCAAATATCTTAAAACTTATGGTTACATGAGCCTAAGCTCTTTTCAATAAAATCCATGCAAAATAGGGTTGCCAACCATTCCGTATAGCCTAATACGGAATTGTCCCGTATATAAGGCATCAGAGAAGTGTTCTGTATGAAAGCTATACGGAATGCAGTTTGTCCTGTATTCGCAGGCATACGCCGTATGGCCATATAGACCATACAAATGACAAATTAATCATTCTTTTTGCACAAATAATTGTTTGAATTGCAAATGTAGCCACTCAAGGAAAGCTTTAAGACCTTGTAGAATCCTCTGCCGTCTGGTTGCTCCCACTTCACAGTGAGTGGGGCTCACGCTAACGGCTGTTCCCTTCAGCATCCATATTTTGATTTTGCAAAATCAGTTTGGGTGAATGCAAAGAAAGTGATTATTGATCATAAGCACAACATCCAGCTAGGCAAGAAAACATGCAATCTACCTGAGGTAAGACGTCTTTCAGTATGGTAAGTTAATGTTGTTAAATAGAGAAACAAAATTACACATTTTTAAAATTGTAACTTCTTGCATATTCCTAAACCTGACCTCATTCATATTGAAAAACAAATTCAAGCCCAAAAGAAGCCCAAACACTCCTAGTTACCTTTAACTGAAAATAATAATAATAATAATAATTTTCATGAATTCATAGGCTATATTGTTGCAATAACATTTTAGTTCAAAATTTTAAATGTCATTGTTTAAAAAAAAAAAATGCTTTATTGATTGAAGTTTCATAGACGTTCAGTTGTTATCCTTTCAAATTCTATGCCATATTGCATATAATTTCACATTATATCACATTATATTTCACATTATATATTCACCTCCTGAATTGCTACACCACAGTCACAATTCTATAAAGGTTAAATTTACTCAGGCCAATGTTTTTGTGTATAACATGCGTGACATTTTTTGAATTACATTATTTTTTTAGAACAGTTGTACATAGGTTAAGCAAAACAAATGTGATTATTTCTGAGAACCTTTTATATGCATACTTAACTGTAGACACAAAAATGACATACTCTATGTGGTACAGAACAAATATTTTGAGCGTCCCTTTGTCTTACCCTTATTTTCCTATAAAGAATCACAGTTGTCCCTTATTTTCATTTTCTGAAGTTGGCAACCCTAATGCAAAAGTTAATATCAGATAATTTTAGAATACAGTATAGAATATCAGATCTCTGTCATATGGCCAAAAATAAATGCAAAAAAAAAAAAAAAAGCTTTTTTGCATAGTTACGTTTGACAAATGAAAACTAACAAAGTATCTTACAAGGAAACACAATGTAACCTTGCTCTCACTTTGAAATGTGTTCTCACATTAAGTCATTTAATTGGAGGGTATTGGACCTAGAAAGTCCTTGAAAGGTCCTTGAATTTGAAGTTAACCAAGGTGTGGGAACCCTGAATAAATATGTCATGACATTTGGTGAAAAAAAAAAAAAAAAAGTTCATTTAATTGTTGGGCACGTTTAATTGGACTTATAATTGATGCAATTATTAATATTAGTACAATAGTAATATTTCTTATTTTATTTAGTAATTTGTATATTTTTATTTATTTTTATAAATAATAGTAATGATGATGATGATAATCTTAAATTATAAAAATAATAATTATTATTATCATTAATATTGTTGTTGTTGTTTTAAAGCCATATTGATAATATAATCACAAAAATACTACAAACAAGCACAGCAAGCCTGAATTTTTTAAAATCCAATTTAAATCCCAGTTGCAGTTTTATCAGGAAAAAAAATTCCCCAAATTATGCAGTCCTGCTTATTTGTACTTTCACTAATAAATATTTTTCTTCTCTCTGCATTTCTCCAAATATTGGTTATGTTGGTTTGCCAAGAAGCGTCTAAATATTGGTTTGTCATTTTTATCCAAATGTGTCATTGCTTTCTCTGGATCCCTCATTTATTTTCTATGACATGGTCGTCAGCTTGTTGCTGGTGTTCTGGTCAGTGTGGCAGGTTAGCTTGAGGCGGCATCTAGGTAAGAGCTTGTTAGCACAGACCTGTAAAGCGTGGCTGGTGCAGTTACACAAGGCTGTGTGCCGGCTATTACTGTGTCATGCTCTTTGATGAGGACCTGTACTGTTGTGCATGTGTATGGCCATCTTCTGCATGGCGGCGGGGTGAAGACTAGCCTGCTGACCTTCTGACTCTGCTTATTCCTATTAGACTTACATTAAAGCAGGGACCATATCTAGGGACCAGAATATCATAGAGAGTAAGCTAGCAGCTTAGCAACCACAAAACCAATGTATGAGAAAGCAAAATTTTCTCACATTTTCTTCAAAATACAGGTGGAATTTACAGAACTGTACAGAAATATTTTACTTCCAAAAATGAATAAAAATTAAAGGTCTAATTTTCTTCATTTTGTTTTCCAGACCAGTGCACGGTAACAAGATCGTACCTGTTCCTGCACAGATTTTGGTTCTTCAGCACCATCTACTATTTTGGCAACTGGGCTTTCCTTGTGGTAATATATTTTCCTAAAAAATATCTTTTTCTTTCTTTCTTTCTTTACCATTTGTAATGACAGAAATTATTTGAATGAACACAGTAACTTTTATTAATAATAATAACTAAGAATTATTATTGTTATTGCTACTTGATTATTTTAATTGAAAGAGATAATATGAATGAACAGATGTTAATAATAAAAATAATTATTATTATTATTAAATAGCCTTAATGTGTCTTTTGTTGTGTTGCAGGTCTTTCTTATTGGTTTGGTTGTTTCATGCTGTAAAGGCAAGAAATCTGTGATCGAAGGGGAAGTTGATGCAGACGATTCAGATGTCAGTGATGATGAATATGTTCATTAACTCACAAAAAAATCCTGTTTTATCTTGGTTTGTTACTAGTCAGAGCTGGAAGTTTTTCACATCTTTCGTTCATTGTTCAGAGAGAGAAATACTGACGTTCTTTAAGACTTGGTTGAATGTGTTATGATGCCAAATAGATTTTGTGATTAGAGGCATTGTCATGTTTAACTGATAGTAGTAGTCTGATATGCTAACCAGTCTTTACTACTGACCCCTTACTACTAACTAAGGGTATATACATATATATGCATGTCATTTTGCATTGCTGTCTAAAATAATTCAACAAAAAAGTTTTTCTCTCTAAACAAGACCAAATTTAGTTTGAAATAAGTTAAAACGGTACAAATCCTTATGCTGATGTATTTATTATTTAAGTGTTTTTTTTTTTCTTTTCTTTTTTTTTTGCTAGGCATAATGCTCCAGTGTTTCTGATGTGTGCTTTTTTTAACGTTACTCTAATCCCTGAGGTTGAATTAGTCATACTGCTTGTGGACACACATAGATTTTTACTTTGGAATTATTGGATTGTACTTGCAAGAGAGCTTGCAAACTTCTAGAGGACTGATGCAAGCTTAAAAAATTCTGTCAAAATTCATTTATCAAACAGTATTGGTATGTTTTGTGGTTTTCTGAAATTAACATTTCTTTTGCAAATGCTTCTGTATTAATGCAGGTTTGAGTCATTAATAAAGACTAAAAACAATATCTCTGATTTTAAAATGGATCCAGTTGCTTATTTATACTTAATTATCCTAAAATAATTCAGAAGGTTAATTAATGTTAAACAGATATATGTCAATTTACAGATATGGAATCATTTAATTTGCCAGAAAAGCAGCTGCTTCTTTGCAAAGAATTGATCAAAACAGTTCTCAAATCAGAGTTAACAGTACAGTAAACAACAGTAAAGCTCAAAAAATAACTAAATTGAATGACTAATGACCGAATTCTGCCTAAATACAGCCTGCTTAGCTTTGTATGCTTAAAGTTTTGATGTAATAATGATCGTTCGATGAGTTGACATGGAGAAGAGCGATTTAAAGCAGAGTTTTGTGTTGAATATAACTTTGTTTACTCATTGAATTGGATTTAATTCATCTCTGTTCTGAGATAAGATTGTCTTTATTTAGAGCTGGAATCAATGCAAATGCAAACAACTGTGTAAAAGTGCTTGTGGATCAGCTGTGTTTACCCTCACTGCCATTCTCACAGTTAGGAATAAGACTTCTAACTGAACTGAAGAGCAAAGCAGACTGTGCTGCTCGGAGTTGACAGTGCTCACATACTGAGAGCTGCTTGAGTTTGTGCATGCGACTGTGTTTGTGTGCTTATCATGTTCTCACCTGGACCAGATGTTCATAAGATTCATGGCCCATGAAGACACACCAGCCAGACTCTCTTAACAGATGGTGCAGTCTTTGGAAAGAAAACAACTAATTTTCTCAAGCTTGCTTGTATAATCGACCAAAAAATAGGGATTGGTGACGGCGCAGTTAACTGGTAGTGCAATATTTGAAAGGTATTTTATATATGAATATACATAAATTGGCGGCCAAAATGTAATAAAAAAAAATATATAAAAAATTACAGCACCAAATCAGCAAATTAGAATGATTTCTGAAGGATCATGATGTGACACTGAAGACTGGAGTAATGGTTACTGAAAATTTTGCTTTAGCATCACAGAAATAAATTACATTTTAACATGTATTCAAATAGAAAACAGTTCTGTTCCATTTTTATTTTCCATTCAGTTTACTGTTTTTACACTATTTTCATCAAATAAATGCAGCCTAAGTGAGGCTAAAAAACTTAATTACATATATTGGCAACCAAGAGTTTTAAATAACTGTTATAATTTATGATATACTTAATACATAATTTATAATTAATAATACAAAATAAGGGTGATCATAAGAGATTGCATGTTTTTTTTTTACTACTTTTTATAAATAGTGTCAGTTTGTTAATTATATCATTTTAAAATAATTAACATTGCTTAATTACCTAACTAACAGTCTCTACAGGTAATTGGTCAATTTTCAACACTCATTTAAATGATTATTTTATTTATAATAAAATATTAGAAAGAGAGAGGATCATGAGAAATATAGTTTTTTTAAATCTTGAAATTATCTTTATTATATATATATATATATATATATATATTATATATATATAATATATATATATATATATATACACAGTATATATATACAGTTGTGCTCAAAAGTTTACATACCCCTTGAAGAATATGCAAAATGTTAATAATTTTCACAAAAGAAGAGGGATCATAAAAATAGCATGTTGTATTTTATTTTGTACTGTCTTGAATAAGCTATAAGACATAACAGATGTTTATATATATACTCTACAAGACAAAATAATAAATAATTATGTTTCCTTCTCAAGCATCAGTAAATGTTTTGACCTTTTGTAATTGTTATGTTTGAGCCCCTCAATTGTCCTTAGAGTGAAAAGATGGATCTCAAAATCATACAGTCACTGCTGGAAAGCGGTCAAATATGCAGAAGATGACTGTGCAGGAGCTGGAGGAGTTTTCTGAAGAGCAGCAGGCAGTTTAACTGTTCAGGACAAACAAGGGACTCATGATCAGCTATCACAAAACATAAAAACAGTCCTGGATCATCCAGGAAATGACACACAGTATTAATATTCAAGAGTATTTAAACTTTTGAGCGGGGTCATTTTTGTAAAATCAGTTATTATTTTGTCTTGTAGAGTTTATATAAACATATGTGATATAGCTTATTCAAGATGGTACTAAATAAAAAATAGCATGCAATTTTCATGATCCCTCTTATTTTGTCAAAATTGTGAACATTTTTGCATATTCTGCAACTTATGTAATATTGTGAAATGTTATTATGATGTAAAATAATGTTTTTCTATTTTAATATACATTCAAATCTAACTTATTCCTGTTATGCAAAGCTGAATTTTCAGTATCATTACTCAAGTCTTCAGTGTCACATGATCCTTCAGAAATCATTCTAATATGCTGATTTATTATCAGTGCTGGATACTGTTGTGCTGCTTAATATTTTTTTTTTTTTTTTTTGGAACCTGTGATACTTTTTTTCAGGATTCTTTGATTAATAAAAAGTTAAAAAGAAGAGCATTTATTTAAAATAGAAATCTTTTCTAACAATATACACTACAGTTCAAAAGTTTGGGTCAGTACATTTTTATTCTTTCTTTTTTAGAAAGAAATTAAAACTTTTATTCAGCAAGGATGTGTTAAATTTTTAAGTGATAGCAAAGATTTATATTGTTAGAAAATATTTATATTTTGAATAAATGCTGTTCTTTTTAATGCTTTTTATCGCAGTTTCCAAAAAAAAAAATATTTGGCAGCACAACTGTATTTATAAGTGATAGCATAATTCTAATAATAAATCAGCATATTAGAATGATTTCTGAAGGATCATGTGACACTTTATACTGGAGTAATGGCTGATGGAAATTCAGCTTCACATCACAGAAATACATTATATTTTAAAGGATGTTAAAGTAGAAACCATTATTTTATATTGCAAGATTACTGTTTTTTTTTTTTTTTTTTTTTCTGTATTTTTAATCAAATAAATGCAGCCTTGATGAGTATAAGAGACATTAAAAAACTACAAGTTTTACTGATCCCAAACTTTTGAACGGCTGTGTATCTCTCTCTCTCTCTCTCTCTCTCTCTCTCTCTATGAATAAGAATGATGTTAAAGCCACATTCACTTTGAAACACCCAGTGAACTGCAGGAAGCAATGAGACAGGCCTATTTTCTTCTCTTCATTCATCTTTAAACGGAATATATTCTTCCCAAAGGCAAAAAAAAAAAAAAAATTTATATTTTTCTAGTGTGCCTTTTTGTTTTAAGATTTAAGACAGTCTTCTGGATCAAGGGGATTTTCCAAACAATACTTTAAAAGCAGTTCTGCAGCCTCTGACTGATTTACTGTTGAAAGTGACTCACAGAGAGAGTGCTGTTAGATTGAAGGTAAAGTTCACAATCACACACTCTCACAGGAGTTCCTGTTTGCCTTGTGTTTATACAAAGTGGCTGCATAAAGCTATATTGATTTGAGGAGATTGAATTACATTACTAAAAATGAAATTCATTCATTGAGACATAACACTTTTTGCAATCTTGCACTATGCATATAAATACAGTCAAGAATGCTGTGCTTTAAATCTTCCAATTGATTTATATATTCATATCTAAATACAGGGTTCTTTAAATGTCTGTCAAAATTGTACACCCATTTTATGTGTCAACAACAGACAGGGCAGTAAGGAGGATTTCCTTTGCTACTGAAAGAGCATTAGGCGATGGTTCCTTTGACAGACATCAGAAGGCATCACTGTCAGCGGCTCGGAGGACAGGCATCCAGCAGAACCATCACTGATGCAATAAAAACACTCCGAAGACAGGAGACAGATTGAGATGTACATAATACTGAAAAATGAAACACAGACGTTTTATTTTTTTTTTCCTCTTGTTTTTTTTTTTTTTTATTATTAATTTTTTGGTGTTATTGTAGCATGAGACATTGTTCTGTTTGTCCTGTACTTTTTTTTTTTAGTTTTGTGTGTTTTAGTACTTTATAGAATAGTTTTCAACTTTTCAAGATGAGTGTGCATGATTTGTAGTAATTATTTTGTTTATTTTTAGTATTCTAGTAAGTAGTCAGCATTCTGGTAATTACATTAAAACTGTATAAATATTTAATATTCTAAAACTTTAATTATTAATAAACAATACTACTTTAATATACTTTACATTAAAATATAATAAATACATATTAAAATATGTAAAAATAACAGAGTATATAAATATACACACTATTATTCAAAAGTTTTGAGTGCATTCAATTAATCGACAGTAAAGGTACAGTGAAAAAAAAAGAAAGTGAAAGTGACGTGACATTCAGCCAAAGTATGGTGACCCATACTCAGAATTAGTGCTCTGCATTTAACCCATCCGAAGTGCACACACACAGAGCAGTGAACCACACACACACACTGTGAACACACACCCGGAGCCGTGGGCAGCCATTTTATGCTGCGGCGCCCGGGGAGCAGTTGGGGGTTCGATGCCTTGCTCAAGGGCACCTAAGTCGTGGTATTGAAGGTGGAGAGAGAACTGTACATGCACTCCCCCCCACCCAAAATTCCTGCCGGCCCGAGACTCGAACCTCCGCACCCTTCGATTGGGAGTCCGACTCTCTAACCATTAGGCCACGACTCCCCCACAGGCATTTACAATGTGTAAATAAATAAATTACATTTATTTGAAATGTTGTTCTTTTGTACTAACTTTGTATTATGTTAGTTCTATTAAAATATATGAGTATTTTAATACATAATGCATACATAATGTATAAAATTAAAAATATGTAAAAATAAGGCACTTAATCATCCCCCACAACAAATCATAGACAAAACATTATATTTATTATGTTTTTTTTTTTAATTCTGTTTTAAAATATATGCTATTTTTCACTTCATCCAAAAATCCTGAAAAAAGTAGCACAGTTTACACTATTAAAATATTAATATTGATAATATCATGAGGTAGAAGTTTCTTCAGCAGCAAACCAGAATATTAGAATTATTTCTGAAGGATCATGTGACACTGAAGACTGGAGTAATGATGCTGAAAAGTTATTTTAAATTGCAAAAATACATTTTATTATTATTATTATTTATTTTTTTTTACTTTTGCAGCCTTAGTGACAATATATATATATATATATATATATATATATATATATATATATATATATATATATATATATATATATATATATATTATTTTTTTTTTACAATTCCCCACCTCAAACTTTTGAAAGGTAAAGCAGCTCTCATTAAGTTTAACCTACTTACACAAAGGTACCAATATAAGTGTAGTCTGATATGATACTGATACTGATTCTAGATGTGCTATTTTACACAGTTTGTGTAGGTATCACTGCACAGAGGAAATGGTGTGTATCATAAGCACAGCTTGTATGTTTAGACATGTTGTTTAATAGAGGCCAGATCTCAAGAAGGCTGTGGAAGCAGTCAGTGCTGTAGTAATGTACTTGTTTGTTCATGTGCTCCATTCTCGGCTCTCTAGACATGTTAACCTCTCTGCCCTTTTTCCAATGGGAGTCGCTATAAACACTCCCATTGAAAAACATTTGGGTCTGTCTAGTCGAGCCGTTTCAGCACAAACTGATAGTTACAAAGGGACTTCCCTCTAATATCTCTGCTCTGCTCCTTCTCTTTATGGATGTCGGAAGTCTCATAGGAAGGCTCAGACTTTATGGTTAAACATTTGTCTGTATCAAGTGTGTGATTTGCTTTAATATACTCTATGGTCCATAAATGACTAAATTCACTGTCATAGCCACACTCTGGTGCTGGTAAACTTCCAACTCAAAAAACCTCAGAATGATAAACCTGCTCTGAAATGTTAAAACAGTGAAAAAGGAGCTCTGGTTTCCTAAGATAACATGTGATAATATTTTGAAGCTTCTTGAATAATTTTCACATCTAATAAACACAACCTGGACTCCGGTTAGGGTCTGTTGCAGTGGTGGCTGGTGCACAAACAATCTCTTTCAAACTCTTAAATCACACTGTTAATGCAGGCAGCAGGAGTGAATGCAATTGTTAAATAACCATTTAAAAGTGACATAATAATGTATCATTACTGCTTAGCTAAAAAATGGAAGTTGAAAATTATTAATATTAATGTGATTCAGAGATGACGGCCATAATACGAATGTTGTCCACACGAGGGAGCCACAGGATATCAAATCTTTTAAGATCTCAGTTTAAAGACTGTGAAAATTGTTCAGTAAATTGACTTGTAGAAAAAAATTGCATTATGAATTTATTATATTTTCATAAAGTTTAATAAAGCCCAATATAATAAGTATGCAAAAACTGTTATCTCCTATATACTTACAGACCATTATTTTTATTTTTATTGTATTGACAACATATTAGTCAAGTTGTCAGACATGACTGAATGTATACCGCCCAGCCCTATCTGCACTTAGACTAATGCCATTCCAAAACCATACAACTTTCTTCAGCGTATCAGTGACAACTGCTTCTGGACAGAAGCAAAAATCGGCATTGCGATATGGCTTAGTATGGTTATAAAATCACCAACACTGCAATTTAATTAAATATATGTGCTGTGGGTTTCCAAATGAAACATGACACTGTGTTTATTTACACGCTTGCACCTCATGATACTGTATATATAAGAGTGGCTTGAAATAAACACACTTCACTCAGAAACCCGCAGCATACAGTATATATTTATTCTCTGGCAATCTGCCAAAATAAAAGCTTGGTGCTTTGTAAATGCAGAAATTAAACTGTAAATATTATATCGTAATTTTAGTTATACTATAAAATACTTGTTTTGTTAAATACTAAATTTGAAACATTTTAAACTAACATTAAAAGAATTATTTTTATTTTACAGTACAGTAATGTTAATACAATATAGTTCTTATATTAATACTTTTATTTAACCATATAGAATTCATAATAATAATTATTTTAAAGTCATATTACATGGGTCACAAACAGTGAGAATGTGTCCTTTGAAAATTTAATAAAAAAGTGATTACATTCTGTTTGCTTTGTAGTTATTAAAAAAAAAAAAAAAACGTTTCAGTTGGTTCTTGTAAAGAAAATACGGAAGTGTGAACAACCAAAGTTTAATTTTCCCCAAATAATTCAGCCATAAAATGATGGTTCATTTTTCATTTTTAGATTATTTTTATTCCCTAAAATGCACTCCCTTACAAATCACCACTATCATTTTACAATAACTAATTCATTTCAAATAGAGCTATTTTTTTTAAATAATAAAAAGGTAAATTATTAAAAATACATTTTAATAAAATTCCCTTTTTTTCGTAACACTATATATATATATATATATATATATATATATATATATATATATATATATACATATATATATATTGCAAAAGAATAAATAAATAAATATCCCAATGCCAGTCAACCCCCCAAATACAGTATATCATGCAGATCTAAAAGGAAGTATGAATGATTAACACATAAGGTTAATCACTGCTATAATTGTCCCCTTTGTCATGAGTCTCACGAAGACCCGACCAGTTCCTGATCCTTTCACTTTACTGACCATTTCTTGAAATAGCAGCAGCCCATCTTGAGCTGAAAAGGCCATCCTTGTGGGGATGATAATTCAGAGGTCAAAGAATAGAAACTGGAAGTTGCTGTGTGATGTCCTGTGCCATTATGAGCGCTGTTAAACTGTGTCCATAAGGAGCTGCTGGTAGCTGGGGAGTCATACAGCTGAATAAAACACAAGCTCATCCTACAGGGAGCCATTAGCAGAGGCCTCTGCTTCAAAGCAATTAGAGAATGTCTTGGGACTTGCAGTGTTTATTGAAATAATTGAATGTCCCCTAACTACAGTATGTACTTCAGTAGAGTAATGAATGTTTATGCCCTCTTAGTAGACTGTTTCATAGGACGCTTGAATCAGTGGCTTATGAAAGAAAGATGGTTTAAATTTAAACTTCACAAGCAAAAACATCTTAGGTTAGATTAATTTGCATGAATCGGTTCAAACTGTGTCAGCCGAATATATCATTATATCATATATTCCATGGTTTATTCTCCATGGAATAATTTACTCTGGTAATTCTTCATTCCTGATCAGGCAAATGTTTGTTCTTCACGCATGACATAATTTGACTCATAGAGAAAGCAAAAACAATTAAATTATTTGCCAGTGTTCAAGCTAAGATGTCACGTATAGTATGCAAAGTATAGTATCCAATTTGTCATTGATCTTCATATACAGTGATCCCAAAATGTATGTCACACTAAAATTTGTGCTATATTTCTTCAAAATAAATTCATCTCGGTTTGATATTGTATCTTTACAATTATGAATACATTTTAACAATGGCAAATGTCTAAATGTTATCTATAGCCAACGTGCTGCTGTCCGTGGTGCTGAAACCACAGCTACCCAGATATATACTAAAAATAGTTTACAAGTTAGACAATTTGTTTAAAATACAATAAAAATAAAATAAAATAAAAAGTTACTCCTTGAGAAAATATAATGCATTAAATCATATGTCAAACAGCCAATTTCAGATGTAACAAGGAAAATGCAAATATTATGATTTTTTTGGTTACCATAATTTATGAAAATATTTAATGCTTGAAAACATACATTATGAATACCTTTATAATGCATTGTACATGAGGTCTTAAAGCAAAGTGTTACCATGATTTCTTACTATTGCCAAGCTTAAGAGTTCATTTCCTAGCTTTCCATTAAAGTAATCTGGACTCTGGAATATGTGACACAACGACAATCATAAAATAGCATCAAATGCTCCATTAGAAAATGTTTTACGTGTTCACACTGACAGCAATCCCTTCTGATCATGAATGGAAATTGAGCACAAGTGAGAATACAGAGTCTGTGTTGACATACGCTTCAATTCCCTGTCCTGCTTGTCTGTCAGAGATGAGTCTGATCCACCTCTCCATGTGTCCCCTGCTGGACTTACAAGCACCCACCAGGGCACACTCACTGTGTGTGTGCTGAATTTCATCTGCCGTGATTTCCCACTGGCCTGTAATGTGATGGATTTGACATTTTGATTTGCACATTGAAGTACAGAGGAGGACAAATATATTTTCGTTTTGAGCCGTGGAGAACGGAGAACAGGGCCTGGGATCCGTTGCGTGTGTGTCATCATGTTTTGTCGCTGTCATAATGGGCTTTATTATTTTTAATACGGTGACATCTCCAGTCAATGTCAGTACTACCCACCTCTTCCTCCACATCTCATTATAGTGTTTTCTAACCTCAGAGGTCAACATTTGTGCACTAATGAACGCTTTGTCTGTTAATATCCATCATTAGTTTGCAATCTTCTCCAAAGTTAAACTAACAATCACTTTACATGAGCATGTCAAGCTGTTTTTCACTCTGTCTGCTGTTTGAGACAACTAACAAATTAATTCTTAATTACTTTAAGTTCTTAAGTGTCATCCAAACTTTGCAAAGTTCAGTTTTCTGTCCTATAATCATATTTACACTGGCAGCCAAAAGTTTGGAATAATTAAGATTTGTAAAAGTTTGAAAGGCTGCATTTATTTGATCAAAAAAAAACAAAAAACAGTAAAACCAGTAATATCATGAAATATGCATGCAATTTAAAATAACTGTATAACTAATAATAACTTCTATTTTAATTTCTGTCACTTCTCTCATGGAAAAACTGAATTATCAGCATCTTTACTAACATGATCCTTCCGAAATCATTCTGACTGATGATTTGGTGCTCAGTTATTATAGGTGCACAATTATGAATAATGGTTCTGATTATTATCAATGTTGAAAAAAATAATAATATGCTGCTTAATATTTTTGTGGAAACTTTGATATATATATTCTTATAAGAATGATATCTTAAGGATCAGGTTTGCCAACACAGTATATAATATATATATATATATATATATATATATATATATATATATACATATATATTATATATATATATATCTATATATATATATACATATATATATATATATATATATATATATATATATATATATATATATATATATATATATATATATATATATATATATATAGTACTGTGTTTGATCAAATAAGCCTTGGTGACCATAAGAGACTTCTTTCAAAAATCATAATTATTCCAAACTTTTGTCTGCTAGTGTATAAACAACCTACTGCTTTCCACAAGGAAAAGTCACTTCAATAGAGTGGAGGATTAATCTGGGATTTACATGTGTGATTTTAATGCATATCAAAATGTGCGATGACATCCCTTGAGGCCCATAGCAGAAGGTAAACTGAAGTTTAGGAGTATAATCGCTTTTACTGTCCCATCTGTCATCAGCGAGCCTTCAGTCATATCTGGCAAAAGTATTAAATCGAATCCCAGCCAGCTCCACAACTATCTCCCGGAGTGTTGTTGAGGTCCGGCTTGACGGGCCTGAATCATGGTCTCTGGGACTGACAAGGTGTGTGAGTCATGACACGAGTTTGTAGACACAGTCTCACTGTGTGGAATGCATAATGATACACCAGATTTCTAAAACAGTAAATGTTACAGGATGAGTTATAGCACTAAACAGATGCTCCTGACGTCATCCGGAGCTGCAGGTCTACAAGTAGCAGCAGTGCGTGACAGCGCAGCCCTTTTCTGTATTTGGGATTCAGGTGAGCTCTACTTATTTGTCTTTCTGTGGGAAAGAGCCTCTTCGCTTCAGCTGTTGTACAAATAACACTAATATGAACGAACTCTATCAGCCTCATGCTAAAGATATAACAGTTTTGCCTCCAAATTTTAATTTTTTTTTTTTTATGTTTCGAGGGACTTAGATGGTCAAATATCATGCCATTGGAAGAATGCACCATTAAAAACAGAAAACAACTGTAAACTTATCTTAAAATCCAAGAGGTTTTAGTAGTATTTCTGGTTCAGTTCTCTCTATCCTGTCAGTTCCTCGGCTGATAGCGTAATTGCACATAAGGTACACCATATGCGGTGCACCGTTACCCCGAAGTGACTACTCTTCCTGTTATTTTTAGCTCTGCTGTGCTATTTTTATAGCCAGGGCCACACACGTCGTCTCCTTTCCACTAATGGGCGTTAAAAATACCCTGTTGTTATTTGCCTTTAGGTCTGACAAGTCATTAGAGGATTTTTCTGCTGCTGTTGAATGAAGGACCTTGAGATTGAGAGGATGTCCACAGGGATTCGTGTGTCCAGAAAAGAGACCCGCAGCATGACACAGGAGTAAGTCGACAAGTTCTCTGAAGCAGTACGAACATAGTTCCTCTTTTATTTACATTCCTTTTTCAAATGTTAACATTTTTCGCTATAACTCTCATCAAGTTGGCATTTTCTCATTAAAATAAACTTGGCACAAGTAAAACATATGTAGACAAAAGTTTTATTTACACCATACAACATTTTTGATTTTTAAATATTTTATACAGGGCTGCAGATGAGAGAGCTTTACTGAGCTTCCAGGCAGATTCTGCAGTATTAAAGTTTTGAAATATATTATTCATAAAAAAGTGAGTATTACCTTTATTGCATTTAAAGCAATGAAGAATGTAGCTTGACAAACATTCATTTTTAAATGACAGAAAAAAACCTCTTTGCCTCTGAATAGTTTTGTCTTTTCATATTGTGAAGTAAAAAGTGTAGTAATGGGCAAACGGACTTGTTATAAACTTTTTAAAAACCTGCGCAAGTATATACATTGTGTTCCTGGGCTCGTCTCCCGTCAAACAAAACACTGAACCCAGCCACAGCTCGTGGGTGGACATCACGTCGTGTCGTATTCTCTTTTTGAGGTCTCATTTGGAAAGATAACGCTTTTGGAACCGATTATTTTCCAACTGGTTACTTTTGAAACACATGATGTTCGATATTGTACATGTCTGCCCCCCACTAAATACACGAGTGAGAATACAAAAAAAAGATAACACAGATGTTTGTTTTTTTTGTCTTTTTATCCGTCTGTCCTTCTTTCCTTCCTTGTTTTAAAATCTTATTGGCACATATTGTCCCTGCTATACTCCTAGAATCCAGATATGTCTTTCCAAGGCTGCATGAGAAGTCTTCCGCGTTTTTGTTCAGTGCAAAATATGTCCACCTGCTAACGCTTCATTATTCCTCAGACTTCTGTCTGAAAGTCTCCCTCCTGGACGTCCAAAGGAAGGCTGATACACTTTTCCCACTCAGCGTTAGTCATCTCCAGAGAGTTCTTTGTGTCTGATTCTAGTACATTCATTGTGGCGTAGTTCTGATATTCACTTGCCGGGTTGAAGCTCTCCCAGGGGTTCTTGTTTGGCATTACCTTGTCCTACGGAAATGGATGAGAAGCCGCCGTGTTAGAAATACTACATTCCTGCAATATTCTCAATATGGTTTCTCATTATTGTGACTCGTTTTATGATACTGTCAGACACTGGAAGTTTCACATGGACATGAATCATCAAGCTTTAATTCATGTTCTCTCATAGCGGCCCTAAAAATATTTGGACACTTGAAATGAATGTTGCTGCATTAGATAAAAAATATCATGTCATGACACTTGGCTTGATATTTTGATAATTAACACAATAACATTCATACAATTATGTACCAAAAACCTTTTGGGGCCGCTGCACATACACACCCAGAGCTCGATAATCAAAGTGTTTGACCTGACAGCATGTATGGAGTGTTTCCAGATTCAGGAACATCTCAGATTTTTCAAGGGAATAAAAACACAAAATCATTTCTTCCATCCAGCGGTTACTAAGCAACAGGAAGTGAATGGCAGTCTGCAGTCTGACTGAACATGGGTAAAAGGAAGTAACGTGGCCAAAGGGACACATCCCCAGTTCCTACGACTACGACTACATACACCTGACATAAACATGCATTTCTAACACGGAACAATAAGGTTCGATTTTAGCTAATGCATTAGGGTTCTTGAATTAAGAATAAATTTTACACCATTTCTTAGTTTAGGTTAATTTACTAATATACTTTTGCTCATTGGCAATTCATGTTTTTCATGATACATTAATGCTAATTTATATGACTTAAAATGTAGAAATTAGCATTAGCCTAGATTAATAAATGCAGTAGAGGACTATTTCATTGAATGCATTAGTTAATGTTACAATACAGAGCCTCATTGTAAAGTGTTAGCCATGCATTTCGTATCAGGATCGAATCTGGACTCTTGCATCTGATTGCAATTAGCTGCACTGATGGATAAATCAAAATGCTTTCTGTTATATTGACTGCCTAAAAAGGCATTCAGTCTATTTCCTACTTTAGAAACATTCTCACAGTAACGAATGCTAATGGGGATTACAAGTGAATACAAAGGAAGAAAAACGTTTTAAAGTGTCCCTTGCAAATCTACATGGGAACAGTCTAAAGTAAAATATATATCATTAAATCAGGTGACCAGATCGCAAGACCACATTAACATTTACACCTGTATCGAATAGAATCAGAATGTATTTTCAGTGATCCGATCACTGCGTCTGGAGTGCACTGGCTTTTATTGAGGTCTGATCCAATCACTGGAAATGCATACTTCTGTAATAGCAGGAAATGAATTTTAGGGCATTATACTGAGGCTGAGCTAATTAAAAAACACATCTAAAAATCTCTCCATTGATGATCACAGTTCCAGTCAGCTGGACACAAATGACACTGAACGTTCCTCTGCTGCATGCTGCTGGATGATGAAATGCAATTGTGTTGCAATTGGCCTGCTTCAATCAAACAATCCCACCAGCCTTACAATTACAGATAATTGGTGCATCATACTGCGGAAAGCACAGAGAACCTCTCCAATATCTGAAGCAAATCAAGTGTTTTTTGTCCCTTGCATTTGCCAAGCAGTGATTAGCCAATAGAAAAGGAAATAATAAGCATGTTAGCAGCTTACAGCCTTGTGTTTGAATGAATGCATGAGAATGGATCACAATGAAGGCTCAGTCGCTCTTCCTCATCTCTTAATACCTCCTCTACCATCCACCCCCTCGGGTGCTATTTTTCCACGTGAATATTCTGGGTGAACAACTATTAATTCCTTCAGTCACTCACTTCCTGTGCACAAGATTGGGGCGCCACCAGAAGACACAGCTAAACATAGACAATGCCCCCCCGCCGGTACTCTGTGATGAGACACACTGAACCCCGTTTCCTGTTACTCACCATGCCGCCCATATTTGGTATGTCTCGAAATCGGTCCAGGGTTTGAAATTTCTGATTGAGTTCCTGGAACAGCTCCATATGCCTTTTCCTGGTGTGCATGACTTTCTGTAATGGCAAGGGTGGGAGGGGAGGGTAGGGGAGGGGGTGGGATTTGGAGTTCAGTCAAGCTGAGAACCAGAACTTTGCAACAGGAAAAAGCCTGGCTACTTTCAAAGAATCTATCACTGTATAAAAACGCCGTGCTCACCCTGCAAATTTGGCTGAATGCTATGACAAGGTTATGACAAACGGCATTGGCATATATGAAGGGTCAGTGGTAGCACTTGACATTCAGTTTAATTTTTTGGTAAAGGGCTGAAATGCTCTGGGGGATACTGCAAGTGACCTTAAAACGTGAAAATATATAGGCTATTTTTTGATTTTCAGCTTGAAGTCAGGGGATGTAAAAGGATAAAATGGGAATATGTGGTGGCTGACAGCATTGCTTTTACATTAAACACACAACGCTTCATAAATCGCAGTTGTGTCAGCACATGCTTCTCCAATAAGCTTAAGTGCTACACAAAGTAGTAGTAAATTAAAGGGGCAAAACACAAACGCAACAAATGGCCCTGACACATGCACTTCGCCAAGTAAAGGTTTCACTCACCTCGAAGTCTAGATCCTGGTACCTCGACTTTCTTCTCTGTAGAACCAAGACAGAAAGAAAAAAAAATAATGTAGTTAGATTTTACAAAACCTAGAGAAATAGTCTGCTGATATCTGGTCCCATCTCTAAAACATATATGAGTAAGTATGTTCCTTGCGCATCAGAGCTAGACTTGTAAGCCCTGAGGCTTTTTACAGAAAATGGATCAGGTTCAAATGCGTTTTCCCCTCAAGGCAGCCGGTTGATACCAGTCTACAAGAAGTACGCAAATGCAGGCACAAATGCTTGACCGGTTCAGTCTCGTTGGATGTATTTAACACAAAAGAGAATATTGTCTGAACAACAAAAATAGAAATGAACAAAGAAAAGCATTTTTTAAAAGCATCTTCTGCTTTCTTCAAAACGTTATAATGGTGAGTAAATGATGACAATTTTCATTTTTGGAGTGAACTATCCATTTAATTTTTGGCATGAAATTAATGTTTCTAAATGATCTTACTGAAAAATTATCCATGCATGTGTTTCTTTTTAACAATTGTTTTTAATAATTTAATTTTTAAACAAAATGATATATCTCAATCTTTTGTCTGGTGATGTAAGCCAGACTTCTCCAATCATTTAGTCCACTTAAACCCGCGCCTAATTGAATACAAGCTTTCATTTAGATCTGCCTCCATCCAATCAACAACCCATGTATAGAACTATCCATTGGTTGTTGACTATTTACATAAAAATATGGAAGATATGTCGCTACTTTCAATTATTTGAAAATTGAACTTCAACATCTTTAAGTGAAACATCTCATAGATCATGTTTTTTTTTTTTTTTCCTGAGTCATCTTTGGCTTAATTTGGAGGATTAGGACATTAGGGCACAAGATTCTTTTCAAACTGACCATATAAAAGACTCACTATAACATACTTTTGGCAATACTAAAAATGCACTGCATTATGAATTACACATTTCGGTTTGCATCTAGTAAAATCACATGTGTATCTAGATGCATCTGTGTTCATCTATGTGTGCAGAGTTTACTTCTGTCTAACTGTCTACACCCAAGGCCAGCATTAAACTCGCACCTCTAAAGAGCTCATCGATATAGTTGAACCGGTTTCGCTACGTGACAGTCCTCCGCTCTCCTCCATTTCCGCCAGGAAGTTCTTCACAGCCGTGCGTGGCTCGAAGGGCAGATTCTGCATGTGTTCGGCATGGACGGGGTACTGCTGTTCCATTCCCATGTGCTCCATCCCCGAGGGCCCGAGGTTAAACTCAGCGCCCATCTTGTAATGCATCAACCTCTCATGCGCCAGAGAGTCCATGGTCATGCTCATCTTGCTGTCCTCCTTCAGCAGGGTGGGAATGTTGCTAGACCCAGCCGCCGACCCCACCGCGGAACTGCGAGGCATGACAATGTAGTCCGTTTCCATCTGCCCCGGCTGAGGGTGGCCGCTCAGGTCGTGGGCGCTCAGCTCCTGCTCGCTCTGCCTTGTGGTGTCATCTGTACACAGGTATACAGTTCGCCGCATATCTGCCGTGCTGTCTAAACACTGCTCTCCCAGATCGCCCATGCCCATGGACATGTGAAGTCCAGAGGGCTGCTGGATAATCACTTTAGACATTATGTTGCCAGGCAACGTGGAGTAATTGAGCCCCTCGGGACCTTTCTCTTCCTCCTCATCATTGAGAGAGATGCGAGAGAGGGTGCCGGTGATGGTGGCTGCTCGGCAGGAGCCCCCATCTTTGTGGATGGCTGCAGGTAGGAATAAACACCATTAGTGAAAGTGTGTGATGCAAGACTGTAAGCTATGCTTTAAATGTTGATTTAGAACTGAAAATAAACTATTTTAAAGCAGAAAGCAATGCAGCCAATCAGATGTTGAACATTTGAACACACAGCTGAAGTGTTAATACTAACATATCCAAAAATAACTGCCCTAGTGAAAGATGATGTTTACCGTACACCCCAAAAACAAGTGATCATAACATATAAAGATACAATTCTAGTGGCAAATAGCTTGAAAACGACAGACTCAAGCAGATTCAAAAGAGAATAATTTAAGCACATATGTTGTGGGCCGACAAGTTCAGACAGCAAGACCCTACTTCATTTTAATTCAGTCATCTTTTAAAATAGACCAAAATTATGCCTTTAGTATATGTATACCAACTTTGAAGAACTGGAGAACTGAAGATGAACAGGTTAACTATCAAGACTTGGTTGACCAGTGCAGTTTGAACAACTTGAGTTTTGATCTAATGTGAGTATGTCACTTTTTTGGTTTTGTTAAAAATGGAAGGTTGAAGATAAACAGGTTTACCAAAGAGATGCTGTCCAAATAACTTTGTCACTATGTTCAACAAGCATGGTTGTACTAGTCCATCAGGACTAAACCTCTAAACCTTTTCAGCAAAGACTATCAATACACAAGCCATACACCACCTTAACAATATCTGCTGTTATAGAAACATGTCCTTATTTAGACTGGATTGTTTCTGTTCACCTGAATGAGCCATACACATCTCTAGATGCAATGATTCAGCACTGTAAGAACAGCCTGTCCTCTGCAGCAGAACTCTATCTCCAAGAATCCATAAGGGAATTACTGCCACTGTTCATAACACAACAAGGAGACCAGAGGACAACAACGCCTGGTTAAAAATCCTCCAGCTCTGATGGTAGTCCGAACTAATGCATCACACAACATGGCGTCTGAAGAGCACAGCAGAATACTGACAGAAGAACACAGAAAAGGGCTTCAGGCTCATGACACAGACTTTCAGGGTGAAGCTTATGAAATCTGTCAAGAACCTGGACATATTACACCCCAAATTCATATATTCATATATGAATTCATATATATATATATATATATATATATATATATATATATATATATATATATATATATATATAATTCTTTACATTTTTAGGACCCTTACAATTGAGGTACTTAAGAACATTTGCCTTACAACTCTCATTTTTATAACGCAGAATTCCCAGAAATAAAAACATTTAGAATTTAAATAAATATGCAAATGTGCTGCACTGTCTTTATTTATTTTACTATTCATTTTTATAAAAATCTAAAAATTGTAAAATCTAAAACAACAAAAAACATGTAATCGTCTTTAAAATAATTAATTAAATAGATATTTTTTTTCTTAAAGTTAAAGTAAACCTTGGATTAAAGTTATGCTGTCCTAATGAAGGACACACAATATCACCCTCTGAGCTGATCTTAATCCACTTTTAATGAAGAACACTAGAGTCAGGGCGCTGTTATTACACTCATTTTCAAAACAAAAACATAAGGGTTAGCAATTTGTGTTACTAGCTGCATACAAATAGCTAACCCTTTTGTCTGATTTACTATGTCCTTCTTAGTCTTAGTCAAGATACACACAAACAAACATTCAAACAACTGTCATGACATCTTATTATGCAGTTAAAGTAATTTAGCAGCTCTTATCAATGTCTAAATGAGCTCTGGCTGTGATAAGTAACACAAAATTTTATCAGTTGCTTGGTTCCTTTTTATGTGGCGTCACACTGTGTAGACCCACCCACAGTGAAATCTCATTGGTCTAAATCCCACACATAGACTGCTAATAGACTGTGTTGCATCATGCAACATTTTCACCTTCAGACAGACAAAGAAATCCAGTTAGTGCTTTCAAGAAATGTGAGAAGAGTCACCATGCTGTCTAGGGGCATAACAATGCTACATACAAACTGAAAAATGGCTGTAATGAAGACTTCATGCTGTTTTGAACTCTGTTGGCTGGATGTCAGAAGAACTACACTTTTAACAACAATCTTTCATTATAACAATAAAACAATTCTGTCTAGATCTTGAAACCAAAATCTTGTTTTGAACCAATTTCAAGGGACGAAAAAGCTTCATTGTTCGTCACCAACCCTTTACTTAGGGGAGACAATTAAAGAGTAAACTCATGGATTCCGTGGTTTATTTCATACAGCAGCTAGATAAAGTGGAACTAAAGATAAAAGAGAATAACATTATGTGGAATAAAACAGTTTTGATATGTACAATATCAATATATGGACAGTTTCTAAAACATAAACCTTTTTTTGTACTTCAGAGACAGACATTTTACTTCTTGAATATTTAAAGACTGGTCAGAACTAAAATTGCCAGTTAAGAGTGCTTAATAAATTTAACAGCATTACAAATATTTTAATTAGGTTGATATATTATTAATACATTGAAAGTAATAATTCATGAATTTAATATTCTGTGAACGTAAAAAGAGGATGATTCAACACTGATATTGTATGTATCAGTATCTATACAAATGTAACAAAATCCTACACTTTAAAAATGAATACTGTCCTGTTGGATGTTTAGCCGGGTGCCACTGGGACTCCACAATTCTAATGTGCAACCCGAATGTTTATTCTCTTGGGCTGGTTTGGCCCAGGAGAGGAGAAGTAATTAGAAAACACATTAATAGTGCACCATCTGTTTCTTACCTGATCGACATGCTATGTCCACGTCTTTCTCAAAATCCGTCTGTGGGGAAAAAAAAGAGAAAAGAACAGCAGACAAAGTGAAATTTAGACATGCAAGAGGAGTTTGATTTAGACAAAACTACAACAAAAGCTGAAGCTTTATATTAACGTCGACAGTTGCAGACACACACACAAAAGCATGTAAAATCAGAATAAAACATCAATTATATAATACAGTCTAACATATCTATGCCGTCATGGGATTCTTCTCAAATTGTATGATTTTGCTAGCTTGCGTCTGCAGTCTAACCACATCCCACAGAGAAAATAGTCATCTGT
Organism: Cyprinus carpio; assembly: GCF_018340385.1. NCBI lineage: Eukaryota > Metazoa > Chordata > Actinopteri > Cypriniformes > Cyprinidae > Cyprinus > Cyprinus carpio. The sequence goes on along the minus strand of NC_056584.1, from coordinate 21,788,003 downwards.
TGAAAGCACTTATGCATAGAATCGGATTAATCAGGTATCACAATAGAGGCGGCAATAGAGGAGCCATCAACAGCAGCGAATCAAAGACAATCTGCACAAACGGAGGCCTCATTATAGTGAAATGCTTCTAGTTAGGAAACTTTAAATCAAAACATAAATGAGAACTGTGATCATTATGTGCCTGTGGTTCTGCATGGGTCACACATCTCCAGAACCATTTTAACAGCAATCACTCCCTCAAGCCAGTGAAGGATGAGAAAGACCGGTGTGAAATATGACAAATGGGTCCCAACTGAGACAGGCGAAAGCCAAAGGACATGGATAAAAGATTTGCTGCTATTAAGCAAAGACAATTCTACATATCCTGTCATAACTGTATAAGCATTAACACTGTATAACAGACTCATACTAGGAAAAAGCACTGCATTGAAGTCCATCAAGAGGACTTTGAGAGGTCACAGCACACAATTCTGATAGCAGAGATGCAAATGATTTCACATCTAATTTATAAGACGAGCATATTCCAGCTTGTGAATGTACAGTGTAAGAATACTGAAGTTTCAGGAGGCGGGTGTCTTACCATGATCTGTGCATGCCCGTTGGGAAATGTACCAGTTGCATCTGCATTGATGGGGCCTTGACAGTTTCTCAGGCGACATCTGAAGGCATCTTGAACCTATGAACCATCATTTTAGTCACTCAGCAAAGCAAACGTATATGCTAGTGAACAAAACATTTCAGTAGAGCACATTGCTTCAGGATTTGAAAGTTTGGGGTCGGAAAGAAATCTCAGCGAGACTGGAATTATTTGTGAAATATTTTTAGAATTTAAAATGACTGTTTTGTATTTTAATATATTTTTAAATGCATGGTATTTTTGTGATGGCAAAGCTGAATATTCAGCAGACATTACTCTAGTCGTCAGTGTCACATGATCCTTCAGAAATCTAATATTCTGATTTGTTGCTTAAGAAGCAATTCTTATTACTGTAAATGTTGAAAACAGTTTAGCTGCTTAATATTTTTGAGAAAACCGTGCACACATTCGTTTGAGGATTCTTATATGAACAGCATTTATTTGAAACAGAAATATTTTGTAATCTTATAAATGTCTCTACTGTCACTTTTGATCCATTAATGTGTATTTGTTGAATAAACTATTAATTCAACTTCTTATCAAAAAAGTGTATAAAAATTCATAAGCCTGCCAAATGAAATATAGCAACAAATTCCTTATATCTTTCTTTTATGTTCACTGAAATTACCAGATTGTTTCCTGTAGGGGGAAAAAGAAGGACATCCTACTATTTAAAGTAGCAACCCACTTCTGTGAAACCAGATGTTAAACGATGTAAACACATGTAGGGATTTGGTTTTAATTGGTCCTGGAAAGTGGCTGTTACATATGGGTACCAGTGGATGTGATCTCTAAATGACATTTTAAATGAGATTAAAAAAAAAAAAATAAGAGGGCTTGGTTATGTCAGTCCAACAGGAAAGTTATTTTAGAGGAAGAGGGATTATCAGAGATCAGGCAGATTTTAAGGGTGAGTTTGGCTCTTCTGAATGTGGTTTTCTTTAAATGTATAGTCAAAAATATCTTCTTTTGTGTTTCACAGAAGCAAGAAAGTCATCCAGGTTTGGAACAATATTATGGTGAGTAAATGACAACAGAGTATTCATATTTATCCCTTAAAGTAAGACTGGACAAGGAGTAAAATAAACTGGGCCTTTTAAGAAATTAAAGACAGTTTGCTGAAATCCTGAAGGAAAAGAGAAGAGAAGTAAGGGATTATAATGGATCCAGCCCTACCTCTCTTCTGAGGATACAGTGGACCATGACTATGACAAAGCCTTGCAGGGAGTCAAAGACCGCGAAGAGGATCTGGAATAGAATTGAGCGTTTGTCCGTCATGGCCAGCACCGCAGACATCCAGGTGAGAGCTAATAGAGGGAGGACGACGCAGGAACTCCACAGGGAGGCCCTGAGACAGAGAGAGAGAGAGAGTGGACTGAACAACAAAAAAGATGGATTTTTGGCCTTGGTTCCAAAAGTATTTTTACCCATTCATTTTCTCCAAAGGCATTAAACGACAACAAAACCAAGTTTAATGAGAAGCTCTAAGCCTTGAACAAACCATCCAGCTCTGAGATGAATTATAACATAACAATCTTTGATTTGAATAACAAAAGAGTAAATGAAAATCTGAAAAAGACAAAAGACAATTCAATTAGTTTATGAGAGAATGAATTACTCATAAAATGAAGCATTATAAATGATTCTTGACTAGTCATTGACAACAAGGATAAGTAAGGGATATGCTAGCCGTGCATTATCTTGCTCAAACCATGGTCATTTGCCACCATTGACAAGTTAATGATAGGTGTTAATGATGTCAATATTTGACTGTAAGAGTAAAAATTATGGTTATTTCGTCAGTTACGGCATGTTAGCGCTACCATTCTGCTTGCTTCAAATCAGAAACCAAGATGAAATAGTGTGGTAAGATCACATTAATTTGAATTATTTAATTATAACATTTATTTGAATTAATTATTGAGCGATCGAGAAAGAGAGAGAGAGATTACCTGCATCTGTGCATCTCTCTCTACAAATAATGAAGTTGTGGGTTTAGTTACTTAAACAGCAATTTTACCTCCTTGTTGCTGAGGAATATAATGCAGCAATCCAGTATCTAAGCTATTTTATTAATAAAAGTCGTTGGGCAGTGTTGACAACAGGTTTCTGTACTCCTGAATGTTTCTGTGTGCGTAGCGCAATCTCTCTCTCTCTCTCTCTCTCTCTCTGTGAGAGTGATGTGTATATTAGTGTGCATAAATGAAAGCAGTGCATTAATACAGAATGGTGATTAAACTGACTTGGAACTACCAGTGCATTAAACCGTTTTAATGCATACCTGCCAGCCAATCAGAATCGAGTATTCAGACAGACCATGGTATAAAATACAACATGCTTATTTATTATTATTATTACTGCTACATTTTATTGCAATAATAAAATAAAAAACTTCAATATACCAGTCAATGACTACAGATATAAAATACAACATGAATTATTATTATTATTATTATTGTTAATGTTGTTATTATTGTAATTACTACTACATTTTATTGCAATAAAAAAAAAAAATAATCAAATATGCTAGTCACTGACTACAAGTGTATATATATATATATATATATATATATATATATATATATATTTTACATTTTATTGCAATAATGATCATAATAAAAAAATATATATATTATTTGAATATTTTACATACTAGTTTGTCAAACAAAATCAAACAGACTTGTGGCTTCTGACATTGCTTAACTTCTGATCTCAAGGTAGGTCTGTCTAGAAAGATTTATATAGTATTGTAAATTATTGCTTTCTCTATGGAGAAAATGATGGGTTTTTTACTTTACAGAAGACTACTGTTGAGCTTTAAATAACAGATATGATGAAGAGGAGATAGGTGTACTTTCTTTGCCAGTTTCATTCCAAATGAAAGCATGCACATGCCCAAATTGTCCTTAATTGCCATCAGCACATAAATTAGTCCAGGAGCACACAACAACCAATACATTGTTCTAATAGAGTGTGTCAACATATCACAGACGAAGAACAAAAGCCAGCTGTTCATTTAACACCTCCACAAATCTCCTTCCCCGAGGCAAGGGGAAGGACACACACGCATAAAGTCACACGCACACTCTTGCATGCAGCTTCATCAGCATAATCGATCTGCTGAGGCATCGGTGGGCACTTACATGGCGTTGCTGGCCGTTGTTGCTGATAAAGCAGTAGTTGAGACGATGCCACATTTGGCACATTTTAAAGTTAATCCTGTATGGGGCTCGCTCATCTGCCTGCAGAACAGCCAAATAACCAGACAACACAAAGGGAATGTATTTACATGGTGGTCTGATTGTACCAAAGCAGAGGTGGTGGATGATTCCCTAGGAGATACAGCCCCTTGTCGACTACATCAAAGATGAAGTGTGTCATTTCTGCACCTTAAGTAGCTCCAGAATTGTAATCTGTTAGTTTGAGCAACTGGACTGGAATGGAAATAACTTTATTGGCTCAACTAATGTAAATTTGGGATGAGGCTCCCAATTTCTGCAGTTTTGTCATACTCTGACACTTTAGCTCTATTCCCAAATGTAATGAGGTCTCCAGTCATCTGTCAACATAGGCAACTATCTTTTAAAGCAGTTTAGCTTGAAGCTCACAGCTGATTCCAATACAGTTTGGTGTTAGCATGTTGCTAAAAAAACAACAAAATACTCTAATAAGCATACAACATATGTAGCACACAAATATTGGGCAATGGAGTAGTTTTATTAGGTTATGGTGAACAGGTTTTCATTAGCAAAACATCTTGAATTTGTGTGTAAATAAAATACATCACAGTTCAAATGTGTGGGATCAGTAAGGTTTTTAAAAGTTTTTGAAAGAAGTCTCTTATGCTCACCAAGGCTGAATTTATGTGATCAAAAAGTAAAACAGCAATAATGTGAAATATTATTCACTGTAATATACGAGAAAAAATATTTTAATATATTTTAAAATGGAATTTATTATTGGAATGGGAAATTAGAAATTTCTTATTGCAGCAGATAACAGATAACAGCCGAAAGTTTTTGCAGAAACATTTTTTTTTTTTTTTTTTTTTCAGGATTCTTTGCTGAATAGAAAGTAAAAAAGAACAGCATTTATTTCATACAAAAATCTTTAAAATTTTAAATGTATTTACTGTCACTTTTGTTATATTTAATGCATCCTTGCTGAATAAAAGTATTTATTTTCAAAAAAAAAAAAATCTTACTGATCCCAAATGTTTGAACCGTAGTGTAAGTGTGCTTCTTTATCTCTTTGACTTAGCTATCTTGCTAACTGACAGGATGACAGAAAGCAACAACAAGTTATTGCAAGCTGTCCAAATTGTCAACAAGACACACTACAATATTATTTGCTAAAAGACATTTTAGAATGAAAATATCAGCCAACTAATTTCCAAAATTTCTAAGAAACAGGTTTCCTTTTTGACAACAAATCATACCAGAGGCAGTAAATAACATAACTAGTAGAACATATTTACATTTTTTTTGTAAATTGTCAGGACTCAGGAGCATCTTGTGAACCCAAGATACAGATTTGGAACAGAATGTATGATTCTGACATTTTTCATATACAGTATATGTGTTTGTGTGATGTATCTGATTGGCGCTTACCCTGCTCTGTGTTTTAGTTTCTTATCCAGGATCCCATCTCTCGAAACCAGTTTATTAAACACTAGAATACCAATCACCATGTTAACCTGTAACCACACACACAGTAGCACTGTTAGTGCCTGACCTCATCAAACTGCAGAAAATGACCAATACAGCTCAAGCACTGTCTTTAGTAATGACTAAATGTAAAAGCTTTCTTTAAACATAAAAAAATTAAAGTGCTTTCCAATGCACTTGAGAATTTTACGACTACCTTCAAGCTAGACTTTAAAAATGCGACAATATAGATATAAATCTACTGTTTTGTATTGTGTAGAAGCATGGTAGTGTGAATTTTTGCCACCATTACATTTTGATTCAGCCTAGAAATAAACTGCTTAATGATGCATATAAATGACTAGGGTCACAATCTTCAAACCGTACTACGATGGAGTGAGGCAATTTTCTATTTCAATGTTGGCACGGCAGACTAGTTCAGTAAATGACATAAACCATTATAAAGGCACTGGTGTGTGTAGTTAAGACTGGTAAATGACTGTAAATAAACAAAGTGTAAAATTACCAGCACCACTGCAGCAGCAGGTCCCACAAATGCATAGAGAAGACCACCTTCCAGAGATAGCCAACAGCTGCAAACACACACACATACACAACAACATATATCAGCAAATCTTGCATAAAAATTTAACATCCGACATCAGCTTAATGGGGCATGGGAGTACACAGTTGTATTGTCCTTGAGTGTCTGGGGATCTGGAGCCATATGTCATGGTTCCACATGAGAGACTTTTAGTATGGAAGAAGAACTCTAAAGAGATCTTAAAACACTGTTTATATCCAGGTATCCTTGGGAGAACTAGGTGGGACTGCTGCAATCTCATGGCTCTGAGTCATAACTTCATACTACTGTTTTAAAACACTGTTTATATCCGGGTATCCTCAGGAGAACTAGGTGGGACTGTTGCAATCGCATGGCTCTGAGTCATTACTTCATACTACTCTTTTAATTGGAAAGATTTTCATGGGCTATGTGCGGGGTCTTTTAAGTTTTCTGGGTAAACATAAATAACAAAGAAGAAAAAAAAGGTCATCTTACTACTGAGGTGTCCCGTATCCTTTTGCTTTTGTGAATCCCATTGAGATAGCGACCACTAAAGCAGGTAATCCTCAAAAGAGACATAGAAATGATTAAAGGCCACATACTGGGTAATCCTTCAGGAGTGGAGACATTCACAGCACATGTACAGTAGCTCCAGTAGGAGGTAAAGAATGAAAAGAAACTAATACAAGTGGTGCTTGTCCATGCAAAACAAGCTGCTATGATGCTAAATGATATAAAGGATATTTTTGGCTGTTTTATTCCTTTGAAAAGTGATAAACAGCTGACATTCAAAATGCATATAATTTTTCTATAATACAATTGTATAAAATATAAATTGTATTGTATTTAATAAAATTGCATATTGTTTGTGAAATGAGCGCAGGTAAACAATCTAATAAGAATCCCTGGAGTTTTACACTAAACCCAGCATGTGAAATGCAATTAGCACAACAGATTGTGAACAGAGAAGCTGAAACGATCAAACAGGTCTTGGGCTGAAGTATAATATCTTATCTGCTATCTTTCTAATCCTTACTCTCTATTTCTCCGTCTCTCGTCTTTGCTGGTCTTAAGCAGAACTGCCATTATGAAAGGGCTCTTTCTGCTCCTGCCACTGTCCCGTGATCTGAATATTAACACCGTTCCTCTCTCACTGGAGGCAAAATTTATTGATGCAATCAGCTTGTCTGAAGAACCAGTGAGGGCTCTTGTGGTGCCCCCCTCCCCTTGTTGAGTCTAAACGAAACTCCACCCCTAGCCACCAAGCAGTTTCATCCTCAACCAATTGGAAAGCACACTGCAGTGCACACAGCACCACTGTTTGTACCACAAAGTTAACATTTGTCTCTGGATGGCGAAAAAAGACAGAGTATCTGAGAAGGATTAATGAATTTGAACTGGAAACTGTCCATGATGATATGGTTGTTCCATCACAGATACAAATTATACCTGTGGATTTATAGTTTATCTGAGCTGAGCATAGTCTTCCAGATATTGAGAACGATGTGCCTCTTGTGTTCCTATGACCTGAATAGGGGCCATGCAATTAAGGAGACCAGCTGTTGGTTTTTGATCCTCAACAGATGTTTCAGATTAGTACTTCTACACTGAGACACTATTTATCTAACAAAAAGAAAAAAATACTCAAAGGAGATTAAATACTATTTACTTGAAAAGTTTTTATCAGACAACTAAATTAACAAAAAATATTACTGTATGGTTGTTTACAATAGAACATTCAAAGTAAAAAACATCTGGGGTAAAGTTTTAATTTTTTAAAAGTCTCAGTTGTGCTGCTTAATTTAATGGTAAAATCTGTGTTTTTTTTTTTTTTTTTTCAAATTCTAAAGAACAGCATTTATTTGAAACACATTTAATCATATATATAATATATATATTATATATTATATATTTATCAATATATATATATATATATATATATATATATATATATATATATAAATTTTTATTTTTTTTTTCAAATTAAATTATATATAGTTTTCACATTTTATATATTTATAATTATAATAATATTTTACAATATATTTAAACGTAATATTTATATATAAGAATTCTTTGAATTACATATCATTTTATTATATATAATTTTTGTGTCGTGTCATGCTAGAGGTAGACATTAACAGAGGTATAAGGATCTGGAAGGTGGCTGCTGGCATCCTTAATTTATTCTTTTTGTCTGGTCTATTCACTGCTTAGCAACCGTTGTTATGGCAATGGAGTTATGGACTGATACAAAAGCAGGAGCAACAAGTTCATTTGATAAAAGAAATAATTTATGAATTCCACCACCATTGAGTTCTGAGATACTGAACTCAAACCACTTATGATTGGCACATAACCATATAGATCTAAAATTTGATTCTTGTTAAAACCACTGTAAAACCGATGCATACAAGAAACATTTCACGGATACCAATAATTTAATTAATCCACCATCAGTGTTTATCAGAATAGCCAAACTAATAAACGGTTCACATATCTGTCTTTGTCTATCTTCTTCTGTCTTGTCTTTTTGCTCTGCACAAAGCAAAACACTGCAATGATGGAAAGAGAGAGCCTTGTCTGTTGCTAGGTAACTGGAGGGATGAGTGTTAGCTCTTCTGTAATCAATTTGATGTGTGCGTAAAGTGGTCCTGTATAAGAAACCCTGGGGATGTATGAAACATACAAGATGATATTTAAAAATTACCCACTCACATCGTCCACATTTGAGAAGTAAATAACGTCTGCATGATGATGATCGAGCAGTAAAAATGTACATTAGTGAAGAAATAGAGACTGAGAGTAAGAAAAAGAGGGAGAGATGTAAAGATACTGTAAGTGTTATGGAGATCCAAGCACTCACCCCATCCCAGGCAGAGGAAGCGTTTCCGGATGAGCCTGGTCCGAACTTTCCCCGTCACAGCCATATAGGACTGCCAAGCTTCTGTCAAAACCCAGCAGAAGGACGCCAGAAAAAAGAAGTGCAGAAATGCAGTTGTCATCGTGCATATGCCCTATCCATTTAACAGAGAGAGAGAGAGAGAAAGAAAAGGAACTGATAAAAAACACTGAAACAATCTAACAAGTCTAAATGAGGGTTTTTGGACTGTCAGTGGAATATCACATTGACTGAGGCTAAGTTTGGATAAAAAGTACTTAAATTCACTCAATTAAATTAATTAAAATCACAAGAAAGAAATCTGAAACTCACTGAAACCACCATGATTGAAAACACTGAGGTACAAATGGATCCCTCATTTCATCTACTCCCTTTGATTTTCATACAAGGTGCCATGAAAAGCTTTACTAAAAAACAACAAAGTTGCAGACAGATAACATGTTTCACTCCAGACTTGTCTAGACCATCATTAAGGGCTGGCCAGTTTGATGGTATGTACTGTGTTGTAGAAATGTGGTCTTGTGGATATGGTTTGGATTAAAAATTTATCTTAATTTAGTTTGGGGGGGGGGGGCTTTTATTTAGCAAGAATGCATTAAATTGATTTAAAAGTGACAGTAAAGACTTTTCAAGTGAAATATATATATTTCAAATAAGTGCTGTTGATTTGAACTTTCTATTAATCAAAGATTCCTGAAAAAAAAAGTATAATGGTTTTCCCAAATATTAAGCAGCATAACTGTTTTCAACACTGATAATAAGAAATGTTTCTTGAGCAGCATATCAGGATTTTATCTATCTATCTATCTATCTATCTATCTATACTGTTATATGTGTCATACAACCCACCCCGACCAACATCTCATGCTTCTAAATCCAAATCTAGGAAATCTCGCTGCAATTAGAACATATGTGCTCCAGACATTCTCAACACTTTGTCAACAACAGTGAGCAGTCAGAGAAATGTCTTCATCACCAAAACCACAAAATATTACCATCTTTCTCACCAAATGAGTATCTTCCTCACTGAATTTGGCAGTCAATGTGTTCCATTCAAATCGTTTAAGACTGGGATGATCAGCATGTGACAAAAACACCTCTCTCCTAAAAGCGGGGTTCCCACCAAATTTGACAAATTAATGCTTCAAGCCACTTACATTCACATTTCCATATTTTAGAGAAGATCATAATTAGAAATATATCTACTCACTTTAGAAATTTTAGAAATCTTACTTTGTTAAAACACATTAAGGGTGGTGAACTTGGAGACAAATCCACCCACCGGCTAGCTGCCGACAAAGTGAATCTGACAGAGGAAGAACCTGGATGCTCATGGCACAGAAAAGAGTTGGAAGCATAGCTGACATGAGCCAGAGACTAGCTGGACAGGACATAATGAAGTCCCTGCTTCCACCTGCTCCCAGTCCACCTGACGAATACTGTGAAAACGGATCAGCTGGCAGCATGCAATGGGACACCTGATGCTGATGAGCTCACTCACGCTGCCATAAAACCACAATTCCTCAGTAAAGCAGCTTTCATGAGCTCATACATACAACGTCTGAGAGATTCAGTTTGAAGTTCACAGCCAGTGAACGTCTAAACCAGATGACCTCCTGGACCAATGTTCCCTTTTACATGCACTGTTACTTGACCTCTATAATTAGAAGGGCATTATGGCCTACTTGGACAGTTTTAACTTTCACTGTTGCCTCTGTTTACGTAACACTATAAAAGAAAAAAGTAAATTGCCAACACCACAGTGTCTTCTCTATCAAATGAGGAGGCAAAGTCCTTACAGTTTTTTTTTAAATCACATTTTCTATGTGAAATAAACATTACTTGCATTATCAGAAATATATATATATATATATATATATATATATACATATACACACATATATATATATATATATATATATATATACACATACATATATATATATATATATATATATATATATATATATATATATATATATATATATATATATATATATATATATATATATATATATATATATATATAAATCTCATAAAGTTAGTGTTTCTAAGCATTTTACATTTATTCCAAAATAATAACTCAAGGCAGTAACAATTTAAACAATATATTTTATTTGTGAATTCATGTTCAGCTATTCTATGTAATAGTTAACTTTTAACTATTTTTGAAATTTTCAGATCATCAGTCATCAAAGCTAGATAAATATTGATCACAGACACTGATATTTCACCAAGCTGATTACTCACTAAAAACTTCCACAGATCATGTTTTCAGGCAATTTGAAGTCTTATTTTGACGTAACAAAGTGTTGTTTGCTTACTTTTTTAATTAGTCTTTTCCCATTAAAGCCATTATATTGTTAATTCAGACTGATTCATTCAGACTCACTCAGAGAAAAGGCCCCAGATCTACAATTACTCTACAACTTTTGGGGCTTTTTTTGGGTAATTTTTTTATTGATCTGTTACTGTTCTAAAAATTGAGGTCAGTAAAACTTAAAACTTAAAAACAACATCAACAACAACAACAACAAAAAAATACTTTTATTTAGCAAAGATGCATTCAATTAATCAAAAGAGACAAACAATAAAGACATTTGTTGCAAAAATAAAAACACTGATAAAAATAAGAAATGTTTCTTGAATGCCAAATCAGCATATAATCATTATTATGATTTCTGAAGGATCATGTTACACTGAAGACTGGATTAATGGCTGCTGAAAAAATCAGCTTTGTCCTCACAGGAATAAATCATATTTTAAAATACATTAAAATAGAAAGCACCTATTTTAAATTATTATAATATTTCATAGTATTACTGTTTTTACTGTATTTTTGCTCAAATAAATGGAGCCTCAATAAGTGTGTGCTAAATACAAAGCCACAACTTTTCAAAAATTTCACACTTACACGAAAACTTATCTCTGTCTGGTTATACTTTAAATTGGAGGTAGATACTTTAAGACACATACAACTGGATCTCATCACCACATTTTCAGAGACACTAGTGCCAAAGAAGAGCTAAATACATGTAGCAATACCAATCAAAACTGTTTTCCTTTTTCATTTCTAGGCATTGGATGCATTTCATTCTATTTCCTACCTAATGCTTGCTGCTCAGCAAATGAGATGGGAGGTGATGAGGCTCATGGCACATGCATGTCACCGCAGGACCTCACGACCATATGGGCCACTGCTAATGACTGATGTAGAAACACTTATGCCACACAGAGCATAAATTAACAACTATAAATATAGTACTGATTGACACTCTTAAGTAGCTTGCATGACTATTTAGGCTGTGTTTATTACTGCTGGTTAATGGGCAAGCGGTAGCCAACACAAATGGACAGTAGAAAACTATAAACAGAGCAGAAACAATGTACTTTTTTTATGTGTGTATATATATTCTGAAGGACCATGTGTCACCAAAGCCTAGAGTAATGGCTGATGAAAATTCAGCTTTGCCATCACAGGAATAAATTACATTTTAAAATATATTAAACAGAAAACAGGTATTTTAAATAGTAATGTCCAAAATATCACAATTTTTACTGTATTTTTGATATTAAAAATGCAGCCTTGGTGGGCATAAGAAACTTCTTTTGCAAACATTAAAAAAATCTTTTGACCACTAATGTAGATAACATCAGACAGAGACAAACAAGATGCATTCAGATCACATTTGAAGGTCACTGAAACCAAAAGCACCTAACCTGAGTGGGAATTTGACTTATATCTTTAAGTACCAAATGTACTATATCTGTATGCGTGTGGGTTTGCCTGAAGAGCTGGGCAGCAGAGGAAGTGGAGGGGGTGGCACACAGCCTCAGCTAAAATCCTGAGTACACACTGCCCTTTACAAAGGCAAATTGCTGGGAGATATTGAGCCCACTGTGTCTGTATCCATGGCAACAGAGGAAGTTCAGGAGAACAGTAAAGTACAACATAGCTGACGTAAAGGGAGGCGCGCGACAATGTCAAAGGGCCAGTGCTGTTGTGTGCAGATGGGATTCATATATGTGACCCTGGACCACAAAACCAGTCATAAAGTTCAATTTTTCTAAATTGAGAATTATACATTACATGAAAGCTGATTAAATAAGCTTTCTATTGATGTATGGTTTGTTAGGATAGGATAATATTCGGCCGAGATAAAACTATTTGAAAATCAGGAATCTGAGGGTGCAACAAAATCAAAATCTTGAGAAAATCACATTTAAAGTTGTCCAAATTAAGTTCTTAGCAATGCTTATTATTAATCAAAAATTAAGTTTTAATTTATTTACTTTTTTTAATCAAAAAAATATCTTCATGGAAATGATCTTTTTTGGCATGATAATTTATTTACTTAATATCCTAATGAATTTTGACCCATACAATGTTTTTTTTTGGCTATTGCTACAAATATACCCCAGCGACTTAAGATTGGTTTTGTGGTCCAGGGTCACATATGTGAGCGTCAAGACATTAACTATAAGGTTTGCAAGTTTATTTTCATACATGGGCATTTTCATACATTTCATGACTCTCTGGTGTAATGCTAGCTCACTTCAATAAGTTTCTGGACACACAGTTTGAGGTTGAAAAAATCAATAAGCCTACATAATGTGCTTCAAATTATGAGAAATATTAAATCACTGTAAACAGATGAGATTCATTTATGTATAGAGCTGGGTTTTAATTTATGAAACTGCATGTTTGAACACTAGAGAACTCTGTGCCCATTATTTGAATTCAATGTCTGTACACTTGAATAAAATAAAATTAACAAATACATTAATGTAATGAATTGAAAGCAACACACAAATGCAAAATGGAACACACACACACGCTTTTTGAATAGTACCTATTGTAGGATGGTCCATGTTTTAAACTCTTCTGGCACATTGTTTATAATGGTTGGAATGATTTATGTATGTATGTATGTATGAATGTGTTTGTTATTGCCTTAGTGTCTTAGCTGTGTCTGAGCTCATCAAGAAATTCCAGACAACTATGTTGTTGTTCGTTTGGCAATAAATAAATAAATATTTACTCAGTGCAACTTATAAAATCCAACTGAAAGATATGACACCAACATTTAAGGAAAAAAAATAGAATCAGAGTTGGAAAAAGGATCATCCCCTGGTGTCAAGTGTTTTGTTGAACCACCTTTTGCTTTAATTACAGCCTTTAGTCTGTTGGGAGATGTCTCTACTAACTTTACACATCTAGACTTTGCAATATTTGCCCACTCTTTGCACAACTGCTCAAGTTCAGTTAAATTTGATGGTGAATATTCATGAACTGCAGTCTTCAAGTCATTCCACAGATTTTCAGTGGGGTTTAAGTCTGGGCTCTGAGTAGGCCATGCAAGGACATTCACCTTTTGCTCCTTCAATCACTGTGTGCTCAGTTTTGCTGTGTGCTTTGGGTCATTGTCATGTTGGAAGGTAAACCTTCTTCCCATTGGCAACTTTCTGGCAGAGGGCAGGAGATTTTCCCCAAGAATTTGATGGTATGTTGCCCCGTCCATGTTTCCTTCTATCCTGACAAGTGCTCCAGTCCCTGCTGCAGAGAAACACCCCCATAACAAAATATCACCACCTCCATGCTTTACTGTAGGAATGCTAATGTATGGTGAGCTGTATTGGATTTCCACCAGACATATTGTTTGGTGTTGAGGCCAAATAATTCAATTTTAGGTGCATTTTAGCAAAGCTCAGTCGTGACTGCATGTGGCCTTTCCTGAGAAGTGGCTTTTTTTGTTGCAACCCTCCCTTACAAGCCACATTTGTGGAGAATTTGTGATATTGTTGTCACGTTCACACAATGCCCACTCTTTGTCATAAACTCCTGCAACTGCTTCAGAGTTGCTGTAGGTCTCTTGGTAGTCTCTCTGATCAGTTTCATCCTGCAGTTTCATCAAGTTTGGAGCGACGTCCTGATCCAGGGAGGGGCTGTGTTGTACCAAAATGCCTTCCACTTCTTAATAATAGACTTCACTGTGCTTCTAGGCATTAATAAAGCCTTTGAAATTTTTTTGGTATCCATCTCCTGACTTGTGCCTGTCCACAACTTTATCTCTGAGATCTTCTGACAGTGCCTTGCCACTATTAGTTGATTGTTAGCTTCAGTTGCACTACTAAGGCCTGAAATGCTTCAGGAAAGCTCTTTTCATGCTGAGCTAATCAAAATGACCACAGCTGATCACAGTTGAAAGTCAAATGGCTTTGTGTACCATTGAGGTGATTAGCTACACCTTATTGTGTTTACAAGTCATTTTTAGGAGGGGGGTGATCCTTTTCCCAACTCAGTGATTAAGTTTTTTTTTTTTCTCTGACATGTTGTTGTATCTTTCACTTGGATGTTATAAGTTGCACTAAGGAAATACAGCTGGATAAAAAAAAAAAAACTGTGTCTGTCTTCATTTCAGGCTGCAAATTAAAAAAAAGTGTGATTATTTTAAAGGGGGTGATTCTTTTCAAATTTAACTTTATTGTAACATGCGAGTACAAGTACAGTACCAATGAAATACACAATAAAATAAAATAAAATAAAATACAACTCCATGTTGCTAAAAGCTTGAGAATGCACTGTCAATCATTTTGGAATCAGATCCTTATTCCCTGAATCCAAATCGAATTGTGAGGTGCCAAAAGATTTCATTTCCCTTTATACATTTGTCATCTTACACTTCACCAAGGGTGATACTTTAAATAGCTCTGCTCTCTTGGTTTTCAGTTTACAGGAATGCATTTACGTCATTCTATCATATCACATATTGTGCAGGGACCGAGCTGTCAGAAAATATCTATAGAATACTGTGTTCCTCACAAAGCTACTAAACTAAATGGCTGGGGGGGGGGTATACCACCCCAGATAATATCTACAGATGCCAGTTGTCATAAGTTTGCCAGTGCAGTAGGTCAGTTTGCCCATTAAGCTGTCATTAATTATTTATCATTAAGCTGTTCAAACATGAAAAAGACTGACTCATTTCACCCCAAGGCAAAGTTATAGATAAAACAAATTAGAGCATTTTTTTTTCTTTTTATTGAAATCTATCTCTACAGATCATCAAAGTGGTTGATGTGTCAGAAGCATTCAAATCCTTGACTTTAAGCGCAATGATTTGATCCGTGAGTCATCCGTCGTGGTTTCTTATGAACACAGAATCCTTTCATTTCAGATGATTCTTCGAGGGAGCTTTAATATTCTCTTTGAAGATATGATTAAATGATTCCAAGAATAATAATAAAAATAATATAGCATAATCTAAGTAATTTAAAACCAAATATTGATGGGAATACAAGGTCACTGCACTCTGCCAATGAGATTCTACCAATTGAAATAAACCTCTGATAGTAGGAGGAAGCAAATTAATAAAATAATTAAAACATTAACATAATTACCAAAGTCATTAATTCACTACTGACATAGATAATTTTCCTCAGAGGCAAAATTTATTAAGTAATTAAGATGTTTTCAAAACATGAATCATAACTTTTAGATATCAGATATTCTGTTTCATAAACCATTTTGTTTTCAGTAAACCTCAGTCATTTTATTATTTTATCACTGATTTTCTCACAACCATCTAAACGAAGCCTGTTTAACTATATAGGAATAGTTTCCTCCTACAGAATAATTTTATGGAATTATTCAACAGCTTGCCCAACGTAGTCCATACTCGCTATATTCCAATATATTCTATATTCTTCTGAAACCATATTCTTGAAGGAAGAGGCTCAAATCTAAGCTGCTATATACTGATACCAAATCTCTGGTAGCAGTGGATGTTTGTAATAGTTAAGTGCTTTCACAAATCAGCACAATGTAAAGGAAGTGTTGATGCTACAAGGCACGGTTAAGAATCAAACTGGCATGATGCTGATATGCAGGCTAATTAAGCCAGACTCATTATGCAACAGAAAACAATATGCTTCAAATGGTCCTTTTTCCTAGTCTGGATATTTCATTGATCCTTCCTTCATTACACTCTTAAAATTTAGTACAATATCTCGTTTTACAAACTATTTATTCAACTCTGTCAAGATAATTGCTGGAAACGCTTCTCTCCTCACCAATTAATGTTACATACTCCCCACATTTACCATGAAACAAACAGCACTCTTCAGCTGTTTGAGCAGAGTTGTTTCTGTCCTACATTAATATTTATGACAAATGCTGCCACTTCAACAAAATACAAAAATATTGCTTTCCATTATTCAACAAGTGAATTAAAATAAAAACACAGACACTACAAGTAGCATCTAAACAATTCATAAACTACAGTTGCACCAATCTCTGCTTAATATGAGAATATCTAGAAAAGATACCACAAATAACCGCATACAGCATTTTCTTCTACAGTTTCTTTCAGTGCTGACTGGATGGACTATTACTAGTGTCATCGTTTACAAAATGAAAATTACACAGAAAAAAAAAGAAAAAAAAAAAAACTCAGTGAGGTAAGTACTTTTTAAATTATGAATGCTTTTCATCATGTTCAAACATTATTCGGATCGGTTCTCTTCAATCAAAATCCTTATATATATTTGTGTTTGGAAAGGTGCTGTGGGCTATCCTCATATCTTAGTACTTAAAAAAGTAAACAAGTCCCCAACTGATCAAAAGGAGGTTGCACATAAATTATAGACTCGTCTTGAAGGTGAAGATTAGAATCATTTTATGATGTTTTTACGTCTGGTGCAGAAAGATACTGAAAAATGTTTTGGAAAGCTGACCATCATTTTTTAAGAGAGCAGCTACAACATGATGCTTTTTTCCTGTCCTTTAAAGTCAATATGAAATAAAACTATCCATTGTAATGCACTTTCCTGGTCTTACTGTGCATGGTTTATCAGTGCACAATATTCAGAAATGTCTTTGTAATCTTCTATCAAAATATGACAATTTTAATTTTTTTGACTAATTAATTAGTCTCTGCAACAACTTTTGGCTAACCTCAAAAGGGTTGTGCATCATACAAGACTGAATTTAGAATTCCAGTTTAATTGCTGGATTAGAACTGAATTGCAGAATAGCAGTTTGAATATTAGGAAACAATTACAACTGATTGAAATTCAAATAAATTCATATAACTAATTTTTTGACCAGAAAAGCAAAGTTTGTCAAGACATGTGATACTAATAAGTGGTTGGTGTTGGAAAAGACAGAATGATAGAATGATAAAATGACAGATAGACACAGACAGACAGACAGACAGACAGACAGACAGACAGACACTGTGGCTGCCAAAGCATCATTTAATCTCGCCCATTCAAATGATCCAAACTCCACCGAGATAACTGAAGGCTGACAAACCTGAAAAGTCTCCTTTAACACTTTGACCAACTTTAAATTGAAAGTAAACATTCAGTGCCTCAAAGTGAATAAAGTCTGGTTCATTGTCTCTGCTGTTTCATTTGCACTGAAAGCTACTACATACTGGCATTCGGATCCTTCACAACGCACCACTGGATTAAATGGCATTTTTTCTTGCAGCTAGAGATAAGAGGAAGTCTCGGAGCACCATTTAATAATCCTAAAGCCCCATAAGACACTTTAGGTGCTGCTAATGGAATAAGCACAGACTCTGCGTCTGTCTGGCTTATTCTCTTAAAAGAACTACAGCACAGAAGCATCATCTCAACACACACTAGCAGAATACACATAGTAATTTCTCATGGGTCTCAAAAATGGTCTATTGCACAAAAAACATATTGACAAAAGGTCTATATTTATGCCATGTTTCAGCTGGAAAAGCTACTTTATTAAGAGCAGGTCTGTATCAATGTCTACTATTCTTTGCTATTTGTTGCATGTCCTCGGTATATCTTTCCAAAAACCTGTGTTTGATTCACTAACAACCTGCAATCCAATATAACGAGGCATAAGCATGTCTGTGTCTGGCTTCTACTTTCATAGCTGCCATTAGTCTAACCTTATGAAGATCCAGACACCAGAAAAAAGAAAAGCACATTTTAAATTACTGACAGGGGACTAAACTGTTGTCAGCGCCTTAATCATTTTGTGGGAGGATCATAGAAATGCTTTACATTTTTGATGCAATGAGGACGTCAACCCTTTGTACCACTAAAAAAATTAATCATTCTATAAATACAGATTTTGCTTATAATGATGGTTGTGGATGGGTCAACATTGTTTCATTTTCAATTCACAAATAGAAATACATATTTGCAGTCATTTGGGAGAAATACTGAACCCTCCCTCATGCTAAATGTAAAATGATGTAGTGTGGAATTAGAGAGGAAGATGGGAGTGTGTATGATCAACACTGACAGGCCTTCAGATCAGCTCAACATTTAGAGAAGCCGTAGGCTGAGTGCTTCTTCCTCGCATGACCATCACGTCATATGTGCGACCTCCATCTGGAGGCGAAAACCTGCACCCTCTGAAATACATATGCATCTTCTTCACCAGCACGATGAAGCAGGAATTACTCTAAATTGCTGCTTTGGAGCATGGCAAATGGCTGCAAAAAGAACTGGCAAGACAGTGATACACTGCAGAATGACATTTTACTGTCATGGTAACACAGACGCACTGGCCTTTTAAAATGCTGTACTGATGCCTTAGATGTGGACAGAGTGGAGGTCCAGATGTAATTATGGTCCATTAATGGTGGACCGGACCTACCGCACTGCTGTCATTAAGACTTGTGTTATACGTTCTTAGAAAAATTAGGTCAATAACCATACACTGTACCACAACAAGCCAAAGTAGATGCATGTCTAATACAAAAATAAATAAATAAACAAACAATGTAAATGGCATGTTTAATGGCAAGCAACCCACCAAAGCTCTGTTCCAAAAGGCATTATAGGCATGCTCCCAAACACAAAAGCTGTTCCAAAATGTAGGCAGCAAAACTATTCTGCCTTCTTATCTCATTTTGGCTAAAGACTGTATCATATATATTGTAATGCACCGCAATGCATTTAGTAAGTTATTCATCTGAGTTGATGGATGGATGGAAAGAAAACTGAAAAGCATTAATACAAAATAGTGATTTTTACACTATGCAAAGAAAAAAAATATTCAAATATTGATTTGAATAATGTACTGTACTTTACTATTAACTTATTATTGAATACATTTTCTTTGCACAGTTTTACGTTCATAAAAGTGCTTTTAAACTAAACCTCTGTTTTCATCGTTTCAAAGATGAATTTAGAATTATTGAGTCTCTAAAATAATAAAAATGGAGAGAATACTTTCCTCCATGCTGCCAAGTCTTCCAGAAACATCCTTATGTTTATTTAAACAGGAATTATCTATCTTACAACAAATCTATACCTGAAGAAGCATTGCTGTTTAAATAAATATGACGAATTTATGACAGTGTATGGGACTTATATATGTATATAATTTTTCTTTTTCATTTAAATAACAATGCTTATTTGCTTATTAGTAATGCATATTTAATTAAGTACTAAACAATTTGAATCATTTCAAGAAACATTACAATAAAAAAGAGAAAACATTGGTCTTTTAAAATGTTTTATAGAGCCAATAAAAGCTTAATTAACCCTTTATGCTTGTCCTAAATGCATGCTTTTATAACCCATACACCCTCAAGGTGCAGTCAGAGGAACGCCAGTCAATCATCTCAACAGGTTTTGGAATGGAGCTTCAGTCAAAGTCATCTTTTCATCAGTTTACCATAACAGGAAATTCATTTGTTTTAACCTTGGGAATTCACTTCCTTCCATCCCAGAACTCTCATTAGAATTAGAATGGGAAAAAGCTTGTGCCTTGTGCTGCCTGTACTGAAATGTCTGATTGTGTGACTGAGTAATGTGTTATTCCCGCAAAGGCGTTGACTCACTCCGAAGCCCTATCTGTGTGGGCAGCAAAGGAGTAACGTTCCACTCTGTGTAAACCCTCCTCTGATGATAAGCAAAAACCACCAGCTGTGCTAGCACAGTGAGACAGTAAGCAGTAAGAAATCAACCTCTTTTATCTTGTTTACTCAAACGAGGGCAAATGAGCGTCGTTTGTAAGCATGAGTGTGAATAATTAATCTTTGTTCTTCCGAAGTTCAACAATTTCCCATATCCAATCATCTCTGATGTTGAATGTGAGAAAATTTGACTCTAGGATCTACTGATCAGGATCTGCATCTTATAATTACATCTTGAATGACTTATATACACCATCTGCTCACTGTGAGCTGGAAAAAAAATCATTTTGAGCGTTTCAATCTAGCTAGGAGCCCATTTAGTCCTTTTTAAAACAAATTGCAGACATGTAAAGAGCTTTAAAATGCTTTCACCATACCTGGATGCTGAACTTTAGATGTTTCATTCACCATGGCACCAAAGGGACTTTTACTTCAAGTTAACTGTGATGCATATCTACTGATCATCATTATATTCAGGATAAAATGTTATTTAAAGTCTTGCAAATAATGTAATATATCATACAGAGAATGCTCACTCCCTGCTTCCCAATCTGAACAACATCTTCGCTCAACCAAAAAACCTATTTGATGATGAAAGACTGTTTATTCTTAAGGGAAGCCGATTACTTGGAAAGAGGTTAGGATAGTTTGGATTTTGACGTCAAAAATCTCAGCATGAACAACAGAACTGCAGCATGTAACAATGCCAATATTTCAAAGAGCATTTCTGGTGTGAGCTTTGTCTCTTGTTTGTAATCTATTTGTGGTTTACATAGACACAATCTTTTGTGTCTCTGACCTGTGTCTGTCCATTTTGCATTTGCACTCTATAATTCAAAATGCAGCCAGCTGGATTCTGGCTAATGTATTTAGTTGCTTTGAACATAGAGGCATCATCATCATTTCTCCTTGGCATTGGACGCAGAGTACTCATTCACTAAAAATAACTTCTATGGCTTGTGGAGTACTAATTTAAGACCCGTATATAATCTAATGGAAAGAATGCACAGAAGAAACACTAGATTGTCTTACATATTTTTTTGTGCTTTTTTAGCTCAAATGACACTTAAAATGCTTTTAAAAATGAGCGACTGGTTCTTTTACGTTCAGTTTAAATGAATCTCTAACAAGCGATTCATAAACCAGTTGCAAAATGAAACTAAACTGTTTCTTTGAATAAATTTAGGGGTGAATGAGAGTGTGTGAGAGTATAAAAATGTAAGCATATAATGATCCAGCACATAAATTGCATCCCATATGAAAAGAATGCAATTTTTTTCATATGAACACAACAATATAAGCATATAACAGAATATGTAGCTCAATACACAAAGAACATTTGGATAGGTAGGTAGGTCACTTCAGAGAAATTTAGGGCAGCCAGCTTGAATTAAAGTGAGTCACAATGCCTTGAAATAGAGGAATTAAAACAATCTGGTGGGGTGGTATGATATACAAACAGCAGACAGAGAGACCTTCACCAGTTTTAAGTAAAAGCAGTTTTTCATTTGCATTATAAACCATGGAACATCAAGATCAGCATAATATTAGTGCAGAGAAGCTGCCTGGCATTCAAGACAAGCTTGCAGAATCAGCCCACACGCCAGCCGAGAAAGAAATATGAGAATCTAGAGTGGACGTTTTGTTCGTGTACAAATCAAAGTTCATTCTCAATTAATGCTTGCTGGCCTATATCACGATGTCAGTCTAATCTGGCAATATTCAAGCACAACACATTAGAGTAAAAATGTAAATATTTACCGCATTGTGTGTCTGCGTCTGTCCAACTAGGATCAGGATGTTGGAGCAGATGATTGAAAGGCAGAAATTGATCAGAATGGTTGATCTCTCTGACCTGATGTACCTGAAAACAAATTGTTTATCAAAGTTACATTCCCACAGAAGTGCAAAGGCATTATTTGTAATATCCCTTGTACATCTATACACTTGCCTCCATAGAACAGCATACACCACGGCCAGTGTGATCAAGGCCAGGCAGGAAAGACCACAGCCCACTATTAGTGTCACAGATGGAACCCCTGAGTACTCCATAGCCTGTGAATTGCACACAAAAGCTTCAGTGAGCAACCCTCGTACCACTAATAAAAGCCCACTTCAGTGCCTGGTAATAAAGCACATTACAGAATGCTTGCTTGTTGCAGCAAAGCCATTTATACTGCTGAAATTTAGAGGATTAAAGCACAAGTTTTATTTTATTTTATTTTTAATTTTTTTTTGTCTGTAATTAATTTCGCCCCTTTCACATGAATAAAATGTACTGTATTTAGCCTCCATTCAAATGCACAGTATTTATTATCAACAGGTAGAAGCCTAATGCCACAAAGCGTAATTAACTAAAAAAATCATCTCTAAAGCAAGTCAGATTATTCAGAGGTCATCTTTGTAAAGCCCCAGGCAGGTATTTCCAGTCATGCAAGAACAGCTTCTTGAACTGGAAAACATTTCCAAAGCTGAATGTTGATGTTAAATTCTAATTAAAAATAAAATAACAAATATGCTGTCATGCATTCATCATGCAAAAGAATGGTATTATTAATGCACATTCAAGAGTGAACAAACTGCCAAAGTTTCTATGAAAAAGGTGATTGAAACTTTTAACTGTAGGGCGGGACTTTCATTTGTCTATCAAAAAAAGTGATAGGCTCTTTAAACTAAGGTGGGACTTTTGTGGACATATTGAGTGTTAAAATTTTTCCTATACATTTTTATATGACTGGACTGTTCCAGCGCTTATAATGTCTCTCGTTCTGTTGTTTACATGACTTGGGGGTCAATGGATGTTGACCATCATTTTGAACACAATTCAGAATCCATATGTCATCAGAATACACTGTATTCTACTTGCTGCTTGTATTAGGTGCATAGGCCTTAACTAAGCCCTCACAACGCACATTTATTTATGCCTTTCCCCCAGAATTCCATCTAACAACCCCTCAATCCTGTTCCCAGGAGTCACAAGTCATTGTGACATATCAGCCATGCATTGTAATGATAGGAGTTATCAAACTTTGCCCCTGCTGCATCACTGAGACAGAGACAACACCATCATTTTCACACGGGAGCCATTTATTCACTGACTGGTCACATGGGCAGAGAAAAAAATGGCTGCCTCTTACTCTGTAGGGTAAAACAGCCATGTTTTGCTGTCTACTGAATTGACTAAAGAGACCACAGCTGATGGCAATTTATTGCAAATGTAAAGCATATTTAAATGTTTCAAGATAAAAGAAAGATCAATATTATAGTTACATTAATCTAAATCAACAAGAGGAGGATTAGAGGAGGAATCCATTATTACATAATATGAAAGCCATAATTTATATGCACAATCCTGGTATATCTGCATAATATCTCATGCTAAGAATTATTTTATTAATGTAAATAGCAAATTGAATTTTGTAAATGAAGAGGCCAAAGCTGATGCTCCTGCATCTCAAATGTGAACATATATAAATGCTTTGAGCAACATTTAGGAAAGGTAAAATGGAGATCATGATGGTCAATATTACTTTTACCCTCAAATTACTTCAATCTGTGAAGGGGGAAGCTTTAATAGAAGGTGAGGCCATAATCAAAATATTAAAATAAATAATATATATATATATATATATATATATATATATATATATATATATATATATATATATATATATATAAATATTAATAAATCTATATTAAATATCAATTACTTAAACAGGAGATTCTGAGCTCTCTCTCACACATAACGTACACATGAACACAAGCTTTGCACAGGTAGATCATAATCAAATATGACATAATTGAAGTAATTTATTAAACGTTCATTTAAATACAACCCACATTTTAATCAATAGAGCATCTCATGAGATCCCCGGCAGAAGACAATTCCAATACTTACTATTTCTCTGGGTTGTTGAGCCAAAATGGCGAAGGTAGATACCCGATCACATAAGCATTTGGTGTGGGATGCATCGGTGAGCACAGTTCTGCATCCTTTAGAGCTCCAGCTGCCCCAAGAATCGTTCCTACACAACACAGACAAGATTAAATCGCTTTAACAAGCTTTTTTTTCTCTCTCTCTCTTTCTGTGAATCCGTCACTCTGAATCTCCAACAATGCGCCCTCATCTCATCCACTTCACTTCTTACTTGAGCGACAGAAAGTAAACGCAACGCATTTCAGTGCAGATCGTGCTGAGTGCGACTGAAGCGCTGAGGCTCTGGTGCTCTGGTGCTGAACGACTCACTGCTCACAGATACACTCACAGCACACAGCAAAATATACCCGAACCTGCGATTCCTTTGACGCTTCTCCTCTTGTTTTGCTTTAGCTTTCTCTTATCGCTCTCTATCGATATATATTTCCTTTCGCTTTTCTTATTAGCGCCTTTTGGACTCTTTCCTGAGGGAAAAATTCAGCCTAGAAACGGCGGACGGCATCAGATTGATACTCTCTTTCCTCCTGCCTCGCGCTGCAACGGAGGGGGGAGATACCTCAGAAATAGTCCCCGTTTCTTGTTCGTTCATCCTGATTTCTGCATTCATTCGCGAATATCTTAAGTGAATCCTATTTTATAGCATTTGATTTCACAACATGCTTTTCCTGAGACATAAACGGCAGGGGAAAGCGGAGAGGAACTGTTAACCACCCCGTGAAAACGGCCTGGATGGTAGCAACCAATTTCTCCTTCTCTTGCTAGCGAAATGATAGAATAGACATCTCACCTATTTACATCTCGGCTGATATTGCAGTGGTTACATCTAAAGATCAGCCTGATATGTCTTAATAAATAAAAAAAATATTTAATACTTATATTTATATAAATATTTAATATTCAATAAAATAAAACTAAAATATTTGAATAAGCTGATAAACATCATCCAGGTTTGCATTTACTCAGCTTGACTGATTAATGTTTGATAACATTGTTTTTCTTGTGTAAAATAGTCAAATCGAGCCTCTGGTATAACAAAATAAGTTAGTCAACAGTTATGAAGGACTGTGATTAACCAGCTGAATACAGCTAGTGTAGTTTAGAAGCAACATTGAATTATAGAGCCTCCAAAAGCTGCATAACAAATACATCACTTTTTTCCAGAGGCTGTATGACATGACATCCTAAGTAACTTTTCCCTGAGGAAGACTATGAGGATCTCCATAATTAAACCACAGAAATTGCTCGGTTGTTTAATTAAACTTTAAATTTCACTCTTTTTTATATGCACAGATAACATGCATAATAACTTTCATTAAAAGAGAGTAATAGACACTATATAATAGCATATATTTCTAATATATTCATATATGAAAACGTATTCACATGAAAATTTCATGGCATTTCTAAGGATCTGTAATGATCCAAGAGCATTTCATGTATAGCAAATGACTCTTGGTTTTGGATCATATTTAGCTCCAGATATGTGTTCAACATAAATCAGGCTGGATTGATTCACTCATGGAAGACAGAGTGTGGCCCTGACCGGTCTAACCGCATCGACAGCAAGCCGATGGTGACTGACTCCAGGCGTTTATTAGGACGTTGTGGAATGGATTGCTCTTGGTTACTGTGTCAGCAAATCAATTTGATTTGATGCACTCAATATGCAGTCAATTCAGCTGATCATTGACTGTATATGAAATTAAAGAAACAACATTACCTTATGATAATTATCAAAACAAAAGGGCTTTGTTAAAGTAACTTGCATATTGTTACTTTGGTAATTCGTTCTTGGGTAATACATTGGTAATGCGCATAGCTTATGTATGGAAGTCTGATATATTTTCTACCAGGGAGAAGGCAATTTATTTTCTGTTTAGTTGCATCTGTTCTCTTGTTACTCACTTGGTTCTTCCGGTCTGGGAGGAATTCGAAAGACACACAGTCTGTGGAGGAGTCTGTGGGTGTATGAATTATGCTAGGCTCAAGATAGCCTCGGTTTCTAGGCAATTGTAAGAGTAGAGACTAATGACTTTTATTAGCTGAGATGTGGCGCTGTCCATGGTACTGAATCCCTACATTTAGGCTAGCAGAATAACACTGTAATCAGATTTGCATACAATTCTGACATTTGAGGATTTGTCTTACACTTACAAATATTCAATATATCATTTAGATTTTATATCAGTTGTACTGTTTGGATGTCAGGTTACTGGCAGTAATGCACTTAATATAGTAAACTGTGTGCTTTGAACTGCTAAAACATTGCAAATTAGTGGTCTATTCATGTCCGCTTTGCAGTTATTTTTGGACTGTTCATTTTATACATAAGCCTTGAGTCTAACAATAATACTTTAAAGGCACCATTACACAAAACAACTCCACATACACCTAATTCAATGCTGTTTGAAAAAAGTAGTAGTACTGTACACCTGACAAAAATACAGCACAAAATGCTCATCAACAACACATCTTTAGTCCTTGATTCCAACATCAAGAAAATTTCATAGATATTAAAATATAAATATTAAATATAGATATAAATATAGATATTAAATATCTATATAAATACATATACAAAAATATATTAAAATATATATTAAAATGCATAAAACTAATTTATCAACAAACAGCCTCATAGCATTTACTGCACATTGAAATCATAACACTACATAGCACTAAACAGGCAGTTAATTTTTAATAATTCCTCCTGATCAGTTTTCTTCAAGATGTGAACAGGTAGAACAAAAAGTATGAACAGGAATTTATTTTTTAATTGTAGATAAATAAAAATGAAGGAAATTATTTCGATTGTTTAGTAAGGTATTGTATATATTCATTAAATGAATGATACATATGTTTTTTAAATGTGTACAGTAATATACCACAATCATTTCCAATATACTTTTAAGTGTTTAGTAAATTTACCATGAACATTTTTAAATAAAATATTAGGATACATGAAAACAGAACCATTTTTTGACCATTTTTCACCTGTCTACATCCATTTTCAAACATCACAAATTTGAAATGAAATGGTCTTGTTATGTAACAAATAACGATTTTTAAATAAATATTCCATGTATTCTCTCAATAAATGTAAGGTCATAAATGGTCATACTAATTATAAAATAACTGGGAAAATACTGATTAAAATAGTTTAAGATTGAGTACAGCATAGAGCATTCTGCTACCTATGGAATGAATGAATGAATGAAAGAATGAATGATGAATGAATGAAGCGGATTTGAATATGAAAAAAGGCACATAAGGCTTCTCTTAGAAAAATAGCTAATGGCAAACCATTACAAGACTTTTGCTATTCTAATCATCACCTCTATCCCTTCTGAGGAAAATGTGATGTCTGAGGAAAAAATGGAGATTTATGCCAAAGTGTGGCCCTTCTGTGCTTTTTCATACATGCGAAAATTGATAGAGTTGTAAGTATTCAAGCAAGAATCTGCATGACCGATGCAGAGTTAAGCAACATTTGGCCTCAGAGAGAAAGATTCTGCTTTTAAAATCAAGGTACTGTAACTTATCATTTTCACAATGCTGGGACATATACCACACCTTCCTGATAGTTTCGAAGAAACCGCTCATCAGTTGTGCTGGGATGGGAAAGAAATACACTGAATCTGATTATATACAAATGCTATCCTGAAGCCATGTTTAAGATAATGTAAGCCATTTAAGTGAACAAAGCTTACAAGCAAACAGGATTGTAATGGTGACTTCAGGTAGTCACAACAGATTTTCTTCCATTTTTTCCTGTTACTCATTACCATAATTGTTTTGTGTAAAACAGTATTTCTGTGCACCTACTACTTTCTTGCAAAAACATGCTTCGTAGTTTTTCCAAATACAGTGTTAATGGTATTCAACAATGTGCATTCAAGTCAACATGAATGAGAAATGCAGTCTAGACACAGTTTAACCTCAATTTGTCCTCAAACCTTATGTTTTTCCAAACATTCCAGACTTTCTTGCTTTAGTGGAACACAAAAATAAATACAATAGACTATGCCAGCCCTGTTTTTCATGCAATTACAATGAGAGGAACTAAAGCTTTCAAGATTTGAAAAGAGGCAGAAGTTGTTCTTAAAAATTGTGCTATATTAGTCCTTTAAATGTTCCACTCTGCCTGAACCTGGGATATCAGAGGTTAAAAATATGAGATTTCTCATTCACACTGAGTTCGTATAGACTAGCGTATACATAATGACTTCCAAGAAGAGGCACACAGAGTTATGATATGAATGTCATCGAAATCAGCAGCTGTTTCCCCATGTTGTTTGGGAAAAATCTCTTGGGGCTAATTAAAATTGCACCTCAAAATATGCACAATCATGCCAGAGTGTTTTTGAAGCATTTGTGTTCTGTAATTGTTTGCTTGCACAGGCCAATTTTGATTTTGTGCAAAGAGTAAACACGTTAACGAACAAATTTATTAATGAACATGCGTTCACATAAATAATCATGCAAACAGATTAGAGACTAAACTCAACAGCAAATTTATTCAAATGTATCATGAATAGGCATGAAATCCACATTATTTGAGCCCAATAAGAGCAGCTCTCTTTTAACAGCAAATATAAATCCTGTTTATATTCCTGAGCGTTTCGGGGCAAAGACCCCTCCCTCTTTATAAGTCGCATATAATAATACCACAGAGCTGAAATCCATTCCAGTGGCTCAAATTACACTAAAGAGGGCAGACTTGTGTGGCGCTTCATTCAATGAAAATTTAATTTGGTAAATACGATTTCTCTGTGTTCTTATCGGTCACCGCACAGAGGTCTGGCTCATACTGCCTCAGAAGCACCATGTAATTTTCATATTTGAAGATGATTAAGATTAAATAGAAGCCATTTTCAATTTACAGCATGGGACAGACAGGACTAAATAAGTAAACCATTAAATGAATGGAATTATACAGATCATATAATTATTGAAAAAGATCCTTAAAAAAAACCTTGAGTCTTGTATAGAACGGCTCATGACATGGTACACAGAGCACTAATTACTTATCTAAATAAAACTTGTTAGTGCTCCAGACATCTCTGTGTGGCTAAACCTGACTCCATTTCTAGAAAACATCCCTTCAACAGAACCTGTCTCTGCACAGCCAGCCAAAAGAAATATGTGCTTTATTAATTGCACGCTAGGGAACAAAGGGGAAAAGCCTGCCAAATCCAAATGGACTCAGATGAAAAGCAAAGACAAGACGAAATGTCTCTAAAGAGGGTCTACGAGCTATAGTCACAAGCAAAAGTGACAACAGAGGATATTAGATCCATCACAAAATCCATCACACAACATTTGTTCTAAAGAGAAGTAGCATGATACTGCCAGAGAATCTGCTCTGGTCATAGTAATTTAATGCTTAAAGACTGTAGGTTTAATGCTAGTAAGAACTGATCCATGAACCATCACATCTATGCCTTTAGGGAATCTTCCAAGTAGAAAATGTACTGTACGTCACTTTAAATAAGAAAACCATTTTGGAATGACAAAATTAAATATTGGGCCACCACTGTTTCTGCTTCCTATGTCATGTATCAAACTTGTTTCTTTGGTTCAACATGTACCACCCAAGAGGATTTTTAAAATATTTTTGATAGAAGTATCTTATGCTCACCAAAGCTGCAATAATTTGATCAAAAATAGAATAAAAACTGAAATACTGTTGCAATTTTTTTTTCTTCAATTTTAATATATTTTAAAATTTAATTTATCCCTGTGATGGCAAAGCTGGATTTTCAGCAGTCATTACTCCAGTATTCAGTGTCACATGATTGTTCAGAACTCATTCTAATATTCTGATTTGCTGCTTAAGAAACAATTATTATTATTATATACTGTTGAAAACAGTGCTTAATATTTTTGTGGAAACTGATAATTTTTTTTTTCAAGATAATTTGATAAATACAAAAACAACAAAATTGATTTGAAATATAAATCATTTACAACATTTACTCTACCTTTTGATCAACTTGATGTATCCTTGCTAAATGAAAGCATTAATTTGTTAAAAAAAAACAAACAAACAAAAAACTTTTGTTTGTTAGTACAGTACTTCAAAAAAAAAAAAAAAAAAAAAAAAAAAAAACACTTCAACAGTGGGAAGTGAGACATTTTATAGCTTATAGCATCATAATGTTACCCCACATATAATTTTCTACTGCTATAAAAATGATTGCGGCTGGGCCGGCTGTAATGCCTCGTGGTGGTTGGGGATTTGTCCGTTTCATCTTTTACTCATTCTTTAGTGACACTGGAGTAATTATTCTCAAACAGCCTTTTAAAGGCCACTGGTTGAAGTGACAATCTCACACTGCAGTTCCGTTTCTTGTAGAAGCTAAAGGTTGTGTTGAGGTGGGTTGAGGTAAGCAGGATCTTGTTTTATTCTCAGAATAACTTCTGGATACTGATGCTTTCCAAGTAGTTTAGAGTATTTCTCAGTAATACAAGGTCACTTTTCTCAAAATCAACATGAAATGCTGTTTGCATTGAATTCACTTTGCACAATGGATGTTTGGATGAAATGGAATCAATAAATAAATTAATTAATTAAATAAATCCAAATTTTGAACACAATTAACGCACACAGATCTAAGTACATCAATTTTACATTTCATAAGGTGTGTTCGACTTGAAGAGGCGCTGTGCTGACCAATCAGTGTATGACATCAAAGTACCACGAGAGTGATTCGAAAGCATTTGAAGCCCAAAGCCATCGGAAGGCAAGCCTTCAACCTTTAGTAAAAAAAAGCGTAATGGCTAATGCTAATGCTGCTGCTTTGGTGGTACACAGGGACGGAGACCAGAGGCCATTTTGTATAAATGGTTGTCAATGGAGGAGAGGCTTCACTACGCTGAATAAACAGCTTTGGTGAGGAAACAGCTCATAATTTAATAAGTCAACAGCCATTTGGCTAATCTTCAACATGTTTTACAATAAAAATAATTTTGGACTGAACTTTTTAGATTTTACACTGAAAAATAATGTCGTTTTATAAGAGCAGTCACTGACTTTTTGCGACAGGTGGGATTCAGTTTACGGCACTTCTCATTCATTCCTATGGTATCCTTAAACGGCAAGAAAACAGGAGAGTGTCGCACAACTCTGCAAAAATTAAATGACATCAAGGCAGTAATGTGATCGGTTACAAAGACTATAGAATACCCAAGACATGTCACTTGTATAGTTTTGAATGGAATCGAAGGAAGCCTCGCCTTCTGAGTAAAAGAGACGATTGCTAATCAGTAAAGACATCACGTCACTGCAGCTGCTGTTAGATGTCCCGGTTTCTATAGAAACAGTCAGCTTTCTGAGATGCACGCTTGCGCACTGACTGGTCTAGCCTGAATAATAAGCTTTTTTAACGCTATTTGAGCAAAATAAATTTATAAGACATTTATAAGACAGTTGTTGCCAGATTTGTGATTTCAAATATGAAATTTAATCTTAAGCTTGGCGAACAGTTTTGGAGAATTTGATGTTTCCCCATTCAAAGAGATAGGAGCTGCTGTTGCATGACCGAGAGGCATTTCAAAGATGGCTGCCAAGTGAAATGATTTGCCTTAAGGGGACTTTGTTGGTTATCAAGGCACACGTGATTCAAGTTGGCCATTATGCTTTCTCCAATGGTAAGTAATACAGACCCTCTCATCTCCCAATAGTAAGAAAATCTCTGATGGAGCCGTCTGCAGAGCTCTCGCGGTAATTTGATTTTACACACCGATCTGTTTGCGCAGATTCAGATGTTCAAGCCAAACACACCTATACAGTAGATTGGTGACAAACATGATGCAGGAGAACAGCTCACTGTGTGATGTGGCCTATAGAATGCAGTTATATTCCCCTAAAATTCAAGAGATTGGGGCAAAAATGCCCCTGAATGAGTTTTTGTCACATATATCATATGATATAGTTGAGCAATGTCGCACAAGCAACGAGGGCCGTCGAGTGCTGTTTGCTTCCTGAAAAGCACGAGTGCAAATGTGATTCTGATTTTATATGACAATTCAATAAATAAGAACTAAATATTGTGTTATATTGTAGACACAATATTGCCCGTTTTTGCTCAATTTTGCCAACTCCAATATGGCCTATAATGCCACAGTAGAACTGTTGTGTGTCTCCAAGCAACACAAAATTTATGAACAAATCAGCCTTTTGGGTGAACCAATTATTTAATGGCTCATTTAAAGAGGGCATTTACTTCATTTTTGAATGAATCAGCCATTTGAACAAATCAAATAAATGACTCAATTACTTTATTAAGACATTTATCGCCACCTACTGGCAGTTATAGTTTCTTATAGTTCTTATAGTTCCTATATCATTTTATTTAAAAAATGTCCTACTTATTAATAAAAAATCTGAAAAAACAAACAAACAAAAAAACATAATAATAAAAAACTATTAAAGGGATAATTAACCCCCCAAAAATTGAAAAAATAAAATTATATATATATATATATATATATATATATATATATATAATATATATATATATATATATATATATAATATAAAGCTACTTTTTGTAATGTCTATTTCATGTTTTATCATGTAACAAAATAATGGCTTTAAATTATCTTAATATGCAGTTAATCAATTCAATTCTATTACTGCTAATGTCAACCACTGTTTCACCTCAATGGCAGTGGAAACATGTTTCCATGGATACAGTGCCTTGATATTTCAACAAGCACCACTATTTATTATTGGCCATGAAGTTATTGTATTAAAGGCTCATTTTCACAAATCAAAACACAATCTAAGACACATACCATTTACACGCATAAAAATGAGTTTCACTTACATAATAGAGCTGTCCCACAGTGCACAGAATGGATTCATTGTTCCCTGCAAGAAAACAAACACATACTGTGATTGGACATGCAAAACAATGATTAGACATATCACAGTACATTCCAGTAAAAAGACACTACGATAGCCGATATCGCAAAGCATAATTCACGTTATTTATAAGACAAACAAGAAAGGGGAAAAAGCCTTGTGGAGAAAAGAGCTGTAATCATCTGGGCCATATCTTGATGACACAATGAGGAGAGAAATAATTGGTGATGGCAAATTAATTATTGGACTAATTACTGCTATTTGTCTGTTGATTAATGAGCCTGAAACAAATGACAGAGGCATTGTAGAGCTTCCTTTTGATTGGCTGTAGTGATTAAAAGAGGAACAGAACACATTTCATTCCGATTTCAGCTCAAATCCACTCAGATTCTTCTTCTAGCTTCTCTTCAAAAGGCCATATGTTTCATTACAGCAATTACACAATTACAAGGGAGGATTTGTATCAATTTGATTAATGTTGCAGACAGTATACATAAACATATTATTTTGGAAATCAACATTATTTATATGCTGTTATAGTGTTTACAATTGCTGCTTTCTATTGATTGATTGGTTATGATACATATGATGCAAATAATAGATTATTGTAACACAAATATGTGTTAAAGAGAACAAACCTCAGATAAATGTTTACTTCTATAAGGGAAATTAAAAAATTTCAAATAGATTTGGGAACTCTTAAACAGAATTTTTTTTTTTTTTTGCACTTAAAAATAAATAAATATGTATTAAAAAAAAATAAAAAATCCACATGAGATGCAGGAGGGGATTGTTATTTCTCATCGTCATTCTCTACCTGACATATTTAAAGGATTTCTGTGATATAAAGGCTGTAGATTCCTTCCCTTGTGTAAAATAAATGGCATATTCACATGTCCAAAACTAGGAAGTTTTAAAATATATGTGACCTCCATGTCAGCATTAATTAGCCTCTCTGGATTGTTTTTGTGAAGCGTGTTGAAATCTGACTGCTGCTTACATTAGCTAGATGAGCTAACTCAATCTCCAGCTGGGCTTCTGTAACCCTGGGTTCTGGTCGGACAGTCACACCAATCACTTTTGAGTTCACAGCAGTGTTATTCCTGTGGGTTAGATCAAATCACACACAACAGTCAGTTCACGCTTGAACAAAGAATTGCTCATTTCATTCATTTCATACTTCCATTATCATCAGCATTGATTTTTATTTAAACTCCCCATTCTGCACATTTTAATGGAAATGGCTCATTTAGCACAGAACTTTGTCTTTCCAGGTTGGACTTAATGGGAGGTCGTGATTTTTGGTATTTCACTTCAAATGAGATACTTTCTGCTAGCAGTGACCAGAAATGATATGCTTGACTCTTTGGACTTTAGAGGGTGAAATAAAAAATAAATAATAAATAAACAATAAATATTATTCAAGATCCAACTGTAAAGAGCTACAGTATATTCAACACAACAAACTGAAATAGTTTCTGATTAACTCCAAATGAGCCCCTCTGGGTGAAATGATCACATAGAGCTAAAAAGCAGTCAATTTGTCATCACTACACTTAAAAAAAAGTTACTTCAAGCACTTCAATACTTTTTGACGTCATGACCAAAACAATATTTGTTGGCTATGAATAAATGTTAAACATATTCAAGTGATCTTATCTAATGCAACAAGGGTGCAAAATCATTTTGATATTAAGATTCAAGTACACTCAAAACGTCTCTCTCCTTACTTCCTCCTCTAACTAAACCAATTTTCCTTGTATAACATTTGTCAACTTGAACGGTTTAGGGCATGATTTCATGGTCCATTTAAAAAGAAGCAAAGACAGAAAATGGATGGCCAACAAAAAGCTTCTCAAGAGTTCACAGCGAGAAATGAATTTCTAAAAGTAACGACAAAGATGCCACATCTGAAGCAGATCTTTAATTTATTTTATTTTTTTATAACTCCTGACATTATTTTACAGTCTGTCAATCTTAATTTTTGATTATGGTTTTCAGAACACATATGTACTGAGTGGACTTAGTCATGGAAAATAAATTTGTCTTTGTCTATAAGCAGATTGTCCTAAAGGCAAAAATTAATCCTTTCGAAATTAATGTATAGATAGGATCAAAGACATTATCTTTGCATGGTTAACCAGACTCTTAGTTTGATTTAATCAAGCAGAAGTGGTGTTGTATGGTGTCATGGATGTCCACAAAGCCTGAAAGGCATGAAACAACACAAGACTCTTAAAGGGGGAGTTCATCCAAAATTAAAATTCTGTTCTTATTTACTCCATCATGTCATCATAGAACACCAGGGACGTTTCTAGCCTTTCATAAGTACTGGGGCACATGCTCAGCATTAAAAAAAGTTAGCCCATGTTTTGATACTCTCCTTTTTGGATTTAAATACAGTCTTTTACAAGCTGTTCACTAGCTGCATGTGCAAAAAAGAGCTGCTTTGTCATTGTCATTCATACAATTGATTGTAAGTAAATATTCTCCTCATCCAGAGCTCTTTTTGTTTTCTGTCTTATAATAATATCTTGTTATTATTGCAGCGTGAGAAACCATTGCAAACAATTCAGTGCGTGAGTAAACTGTCCGAATGAGTCAAACTGAATCATGAACAATTCTGTTTACAAAGCTGTTTGAGTTATTAGATCAATAGAGTGATTCAAATCTGCTACTTCTGATTCAAAAAAAAAAAAAAAAAATTCATACATAATTGCTGAAATATCATCAGAGAAAATGATTCTCAAATTGGTATACATCAATCTCACTGACACATAAGAATTTATCAGTAATATTTTACTGGGATACAGTGGCATTTTACTGGGGCTTGTCTAGCAACGACCCTCTGGAAAACAAAAGATGATTTTGGTAACACTTTATTTTAAGGACCAGCATATTGTTTGTTTATTAGTACTTATTAGGCACATATTAATACCTTATTCTGAATGACCATATTCTAGGTCCCTTAACTCGACCCAATACCTAAACTTAACAACTAACTTATTAACTATTTGCAAGCAGAAAATTATGAGTTTATTGAGGGAAAACTTTTCCCTAATCTAAAGTGTTATCAAAACAAAATGTTCAACTGGAGCTATAGAACTACCTGAAATTTAAATTAATTTAAAATTTACACTTTTCATTAGCCACCCATACATAGTCACCCAAAAGCCATAGCCACCACTTACTTTCATTATATGAAAGAAAAATGAATGAATGAATAAATAAATACATTTCCATGTTAGGATAAAAATGTTACTACAACTCAACCCCCCCCCCCCCCCCCCCCCCCCCCAAAAAAAAATATTCACACTGAAAACACGGATCCATACTTTATAACTGTTCATGCATGATTCTTGTAGTATGATCAACAGAGTATTTTGTCTTTTGATTAAATGTTCAACAACAAGATCTGTCTTTACAAATCCCTCTGCTATGTTGCATTGTTTTTGTTTGCTTGTTTCTTTGTAACACTTCTCTTCTGTTATCTTCCACTGTTTGTACTGATTTCCATCTCCCTACTGACTTCAGTGAATCCAACAGAGCTCAAGAACAGAGGACCGCCCTTTTTCTCTGTTCTTCCATGTACTCTCTCCCTGTCAGTAGGGATTCCATGGAGGAATCATACTCAGGTTTGCTGAGATTTGACTGACAGCTCAGAGCCACACCAGGAAAGGTCTGTTCGGTCCTGTGTGTCTCCGGAGGTTTGAGTGAAATTTCTAAAATGGAACAGGAGGTTTTGATCCCAAGCTTCAAGACAGACTCTGAGGCCCCGTTTACACTAGTGCGTTTTCGTTTTAAAACACATCACTTTTGCTATGGTTACGCCTATCGTTTACACTACTCCGGCGTTTTCGACCCTCGAAAACTGAGACTTTTGAAAACGCTGCAAGACCCTGTTTTAGTTTGAAAACTCCGGGATTGCGTTTCAGTGTAAACGGACCAAAACGGAGACTTTTGAAAACGATGGCGTGGCTGCCCACATTAGCTCTGCGTATCCTTGACAACCGTGGCAACAATAACATCATGCGCATTGTTACAACCATTGATGTATAGATTCCCCAATTGATCGCTCCAAGCACGTAGACACGTCCGCGATCTAAATAATAGGGAATCTACCTAGTCATATCTATGGCTGCACCTGCATGAATGGTCACGTGAGATGCGTTTTAGGTTGTGTAGTGTAAACGGAGATCATTTCTAAAACACAACAGAAACGCCAGTGTAGACGAGGATCGTTTTCATTCTAAAACGCAGTTTTAAAACGAAAACGCACTAGTGTAAAGGTGGCCTAAGAATAACCAAGAATTTTCATTCTGACTGTAGTTTGTTGTATCAGCTTCTGTTTTTAAGACTAGAGGAAAATCACAAGGAATTTGAGGAAAAATAGCTCCCTTTAAAAACTAATCGTTGTGTTTTTGTGCATGTACAGTATTCAACACTAGGCTTTAATACATTACCCACATAATTTAGTTTCGTACAAAGACAAATTCCTTATTAATACCATAATAAACAATGACATGTGAACCAAAAGCCTGGAATAATGCTGCAATAATGATTGTTCCAACATGTTGGAATTGCTGTAATTAAGATATTCTACTTTGAGCAGTTCTTACTTTCCTCAGACACAGAAATTATTAATTTCTATGGCAACATGCATGACACCAATTCTAGCCATCCAGCTAAATCCATCCCTATATTAGTTAAAATCAAAGAAAGAGCACCATGTGACTGCTTACAATATACACTGAAAATCCTTTAACTGTTGAGGCCACTTTTCTTTTTTTTTTCTTTTTTTTAATGACATCATACAGTACAGTGAAGTAATTGAGAAGTCTTAGCTTTCTAAGATAAAACTTAAAATGATGCTTTGAAAGTAATCTGAGTTACAGTAATTCCAACATGACATAAATGCCACATAATTCCTCATAATTAGAGGTAACTGATTATACAGTTTATAACTGCACACACATATATATATACATGAATACATAAAACCAGAAAAATATCAAATGACCCCTAATCAGGTTGGAAGTTTCAATTAATGATTTTTTTTTTTAATTTTTTTTTTTTTTTTTTACATGTTAATCCACATCAGTCTTGAATATTTGGTTGCAACCAATTGATAAAAAATCTTATAAATTTATTAGGTTTTAGAAATTTGTTTGATAACTTTGATAACTTCACTAAATCAACAATAAACAACCAAATTCAAACAATCACTTTTTACTGCACGGGCAATTTAAAAATATATAAAAAAGTTATTTTAAATATATTTTGATAATCATATAATTTCAAACATGCACCCATACAAATAAAACAAAAAAAAGTTGTTGTTTTTTTGTCACTTTAGGAAAAAAATATATATAATAAAAAAATCAGACTCACAAAGTAAGAAATATATTCTGCTATGGGTTTTATAAATTTATAAAACTTGCACACATTATTTGATTTTCTTTCTATAAAAGGGAACTTTGATAAAATGAATAAGTTATTTTAATCAAGTCATTTTTTTTTATTTTACAGGTTTAATAAATCAAAATCTTTCCAAGTAGCAGCCTTCTTAAGTAGTCCCTAGGGTA
Source organism: Cyprinus carpio (assembly GCF_018340385.1). Lineage (NCBI taxonomy): Eukaryota > Metazoa > Chordata > Actinopteri > Cypriniformes > Cyprinidae > Cyprinus > Cyprinus carpio. The sequence continues at coordinate 21,748,941 of NC_056584.1, read as the reverse complement.
CACGTATCCTTAGTTGGGAATCTCTCGCCTATAATTTCCTCATGATATCTTTGTAATATTTCATCTAAATGACCAGAGATGAACAGAGTCTTACCGAGGAGCAGGCAGCATGAGGCCAAGAGTCTTGTAGAGAACCGTTCCAAGAATGAATACAGAAGATCCATCCATATCTGCCAGAAAACAGTCTTGGTTAGATGATACAATCATCAAATTACCTAATCATATCAAATAGCATCTCCATACAAAGGTATTTTCTCAGCTCCCTTTTCAACTTTTCAATCAGCAACGTGGATGGTTATTAGATCATTTGGAGTGCAGATTTCTTTTTATAGGTACACAGTAGAAATCCTCTCTTCATACAGTACCTTCCCACTTCCATGTGGGGATCTTTTAATCCAAAGAAATTGAACAAGATTTCTATTTTCAAAGCTACAGGAATTAATTAACCTCTAAACCTGCAAAATACTCATTAAATATCAGGTCTCTTGCCAAACAATATTCCTGACAGCTAATCCATCATAAATTTCCTGCCAATAATGAATAAAGTGGTAGATCAGGCTATACTAGCAAGGTTATTGATAACTAGAAGGCAAAGGTTTTCTCTGCTGACAGGAAGGCTAATCCTGGTTCAAACTGCTCTGTACAGCCCTCTAGTCAAGCTCAAGGCAGGCTGGAGTGAGTTATGTATTAAATCAATCCTTCATTACTTCCCTCTGATACACTTCAGATAAGACTGATCACACTAATTAAGTAAATAGTCTGGTGCGCTGGTGCTTAGCTCTCTTTACTATCATTGTTTGAGAGGATACAGTGAGTGCTGTGTCATCTGAATTGATGTGGTCGACCAAGTGCAGTCTCCTCTAAAACAGGCAAATGGCGAGCGGTTGACATATAATCTTGTAATCTCAAAGCTATCCCATTAAACGGTCACACCGTGTCACCACTTTGATATTTGAACACAAACATATGGTAGTGATTACAAAACTTTTAATATCCTACAGATGATCCGAAATAACCAAAAATTCCATCATTCTATATTGCCTTCTGTAAACTTTAAATGTAAAAAGTCAAAGCAACAAAGGGTTTTCATGGCCTGAGAAATTAATAAATAAGTAGGGAAAGTACAGTAAGTCATTATTACAAAATAAGTCCCAATAGGGTGATCAAAACCTCAAATGTAAAATTTTGCATTGCCCTGCTGTACTGTATATCACTTGCTTTTTACATTAAGTGCTATTTAATGTAGATTTGAGTTTTTAAAAAAAAAAAATATTTGTGAGACAAAAAAATAATAAATAGTACAAACTAATAATACTGCCAAAACAATATGCACAAAATATGCTACAGCTGACCAATATATATATAAAAAACTGTAATAAAAAAGTATTGTTCTACTTTACTGTCTGTCCCATACGTAGACTTTTTCAATAGCACAAACAATTAAAAATATTCCTATAGCTTATGGTGCTAGAAATGCCAAGATCATGGGTTTGATTCCAAGGAAATGCATGAACTGATAAAGTGTAAACCATGAATGCAATGTAAGCTGCTTTGGATAGAAGTGTCTGCCAAATGTAAAAAAATAAAAATAAAAATAAGTGTTAAAATCTAGTGTGAAATTCTACCTTCTAGCACTTTTTTTTTTCAAATGAACAAAAAGGAAAAGACAAAGAAAAAAACAATCCTTTTTCAAAGTGCAATATTTCATCAGATTTTTGTCTTTGAAAAAGCTTAGTTTTCAAGATTTCACTCTAATTGAAAAATCACCCATATATAGTAAAAAAAATGTACAAATGTAACATCAATTTATGCACTAATCTGCTAAAAAGACAGGTCTACCAACTACTATTTTATCCTGCATTCCTTGAACAAATGGGGTCTAATACTTCAATACTAGTTAGAACAAAACAAAATGTTAACATGGTGTGACAAACTACTTGCGGAATTCCTTGAACGCACTTACATTATTTCAATAGCAGAAAGAAAAAAATTCTTGTTTCAGGAGGCACTATGGTGTTTCACATAGCTCTGCCTAAAACATGCAGTGTGTTGCATTAATTATGATAACTTAAAACATTGTTTCTGAAAAAGATTGTCTATTGCAATACACTGACAGTTTGATTCTCATGCTGATGGCCTGCTTTGCTGAATATAAATGGTGCTGAATGAAAACCAGCTTTTACGATCTATTTAATGTAGCCTTATTGTACAAGACATAAGATGTACAGTATCATCAACTTCCACAGTGTAGCATCATGTACATTACCTGCTGTCTGGGGCACAAAGATTCCTTTGGGAATGACAACTTTGTCCTCAGAATTTCTGGCCCAGTCCACCATCCCTTTCCGTCCCTTCATGGGAAAGTTATTGTCTGTCATCACAGATACCGCAGGCAACCTCTGTATACTCGCAACTAAAAAAAGTACAAGAAAAAGCAAGAGAAGTGACCGTTTATTCCCCATCCCTACACAAGACTGGAAAGTCTAACACAAGGTTTGTGACAAAACAAACAATTACATCAATAATTTTGACTTATATAATTTTGACTATTATATAGTAATATTATTACTATTGAAATGAAGTGTTCTTTACAATGGTCTGTAAACTGAAATGTATTTAATAAGAAACATATTGGAAAATAAATGCATATTTCTATAGTTTGCATTTAAAAAAACTACAGTTAAATGAAAATCTTTGAAAATCATTCCATTTTAACTGTACTCCTCAATTTTCGAATCAAATTACAATTTTACATCATGTTTGCAACCTCAATTAAAATTCCAGGATTTTTCTATTTATATTTACAATAACCTTTTATATACCATTTTAATGGTGCAAACCCTGATGCATGACCGGTCTATCCAGCAGAAAAGAGAGCTGTCAGGTAATGAGCGTTGAGGTGTAGGTGAGGACCATCCTACAGTGGGCATAGGGTTCTTGTGTTTGTTTGTGTGTGTGCAAGTGTGTGTGTGTGTATAAGGAGGAGGAGAGTGGCAGTGCTGCTAGCTGCTGTGTGTGGGGAGCTGGAGGAGGGCATTAGTCACAGGAGCACACGGGGTAGAACTGAAGAATGGTGGGTGAAGCAGCTCGCACTTTAAGCTCTACAACAGCATGAGATCACAGGCCCTTTAGTGATCTTTACCTCCATCCAGGCTTCTCTACTCACAGAAGGAATCTAAAGTTAATCATATACACTGTAAAAACGGTAATTGTAAATAAGATTTTTTTTTAAAATTACATTTCATGTTTAATTCAACATGTTATTTGTCATCTCTTTTTGTGAGTGAAAATTGTCTCAAATTCAATAACACTTTTAAACACTGTACATTATAGCATTGTGAAATTAATTTGGATCACTTAAAATTACTGAATTTAATTGTTGATATATTTTATAATAAATATAAACAAAACAGTATAATTTATTGGTTATCTACATCATGAAAATAATTCCTGTCTGATGCATCATCATCCACAATTTTAATACTGTGCATCCCTAATTATAAGACCTTAAATTTGTTCATAAATTCAAAATTTCACAAGTCAGATTAAGCTCAAGCAGCCAACTTTTCAGGTTTTGAAGAGGAGTAAAATGAAAAGCAAAGTATTAACAAGAATTCTGAAATTTCTGTTTGAAATCTTTATTGTTGTAAACTAATATCCGATTTCAGAAATATAGTAGTACTGCATTCCAAACACAACCTAAAATAACCAAAAGCAAAATGAACAAAAATTATTATTATTATTTTTTTTTTAAAAAGCAGAAGAGTATGCACATCAAAAAAGTTGCAGTACAGTGTTGTGGATTGAAGGGCGTCTCTTGCACAGGTTCTAATCATCTCGTGCAACAGTGATTTATTCAGTGTGTTTCGCACTGTGTGTGAGATCTCTTCAGCTGGGATGTGCTCAGAGCTGTTTGTTGAATGCCGCTGTGAATAACGGTCCTCAGGGAACTCAGCCAGGAGGCATCGGCACCTGCGCCCACCTGTAACTAATGAGCTTAATGACTGGATCCTACAGAGGAATAACAGGCCATTTCTGGCACGTCAAAAATGTTGGTGCAATCTCGGCTAAATGTGAAGGTTAGACTATTTATTGGAGTAGACGTCAGGGTCTCTCAACTCATCTGGGCAATCAATGCACACAAATCAATGTCCATTAAACACATTTAAAAAAAATCTGATTTTAGCTTTAAAGAGCTGCAAGTAAGAAAAATGTCATTGTTTATTCTACGAGCAGACATGCCATGGAAAAGGGAGCCTCTGCAATCAAGGTTATTTGGCTAAAGCCGACGCAACAGTGTGTCGCATTGACAGAAGGTATTTATTATGGTGTCAAGAATGTGCTATAAATTTGGCTAGAAATGATGCTGCAATATCTTACTATGACAGATGATTTTCACTTGGCTAGTACAGGCAGCACCGCTTTCTTCTTTTAATCAAAGAGAGCATACACTGACTAAGATGGTTGTTTAATTTCACTGTTAAGGAAATTAAAAAAGCTGAAAAAAATTGAAAAATGTCAAAATAAGGATTTAGGGTCACACTTTATTTTAAAGGTGCCATGTGTAAAAATTGAGGTAAAAATATCCAAAAAATGACCTACACGCATCAAAAGAATGAGAAGAAATAAGGGCGATGATGTCATTAAAAAAAATTGTCAAGTTATAGTGCTGCAGAGATATCAACCTTAATTAGCATTAGCATTACTAGCCACGGCCCGACAGGTGTCGTAATACCAGGTTCGGCCATGGGAGGCGGTATGCGGGCAATATACCCACCAGCCAACCTGCAATACACGAATAACTCGCACGGCTTGTGGGCGTACTTGAACCTGATGTCAAGCAACCGCGCTCGGAATCACAAATCAAATCCGATAAGAAAAGGAGCCGAAACAGAGTAAACATCGGCACTGCTTTCCATCGCTGGAGACAACTGATGGACTTGAAAGAAATGAGCTTCGACTCCGAACTTGCAACATTTCTTTTGGATTGGTAAGTAAGATGCTGTTAGTATTTCGCTAGAAGTTTGTTTTATATGTTTGCGTATTTTTTTCGGGAAGTTATAACATAGAAATGTATCGAAGGCTGTTCGATGGCTAACCGTAGCTGCGTTTGATAGTTAGCTAGCTATAACTTACCCACAGATCCGATCTGCGTTTCACCTGTTATCTACCAAAGTCCGTCTCTACCAAGCTGATGCTAAAATGTAACATTACCTAAGAAGCTTGAAATGTCTTCGATGATAATGAACCCGAGAGAGAGAGAGAGATTGAGAGTGTGCTTTTAATAGACTCTGCTAAAGATATGGAGAGAGAGAGAGAGAGAGAGAGAGAGAGAGAGAGAGAGAGAGAGCGGTCAAGTTTTTGAAAGCGTGTGAAAAGAGTCAATTGCGTGTGTCTCACGGTGAATGCTTGAGAGTTGGCAGCTCTGGTTACGTTGGTTGGCGCTAGCTTGGTCAACATCAGCTGTCTGATGTTGACCAATGATGTTGACAGAATGCTGTCTGTCAAATTGATTTAATTCAAATAATGTGTATATACAATTCAAAATGTAATATGAACAAAACGAATATGAACATATTCACTGGTAAAGGTGAAGGGGAGTAGCTTGAAGATGTCATGTTTCAAAATCACTTGACATCACCCAACGTTCCTCTGGAGGCAAAACGTCCTCTTAGGCTTCGGCTATGGCTCTAGGGTTGTTGTGAAGGTAGGGGCGGAGCATAGAGACTATGCCATTTCTCGTTTGTTACTCTAGAGTAGACCAATTCACTTTATTGAGGCATATTGCCCCCATCTGGTATGGAATGTGGAGTATGACTTGATTTTTTTGCCAGACATTACACATGGCTCCTTTAAGGTCTAAGTCTTGCTATTCACAAACGATCTATAACTATTTAAACTATATGACTTTTGCCTCAATATACTACTAATTTCCTGCTTATTAATAGTTAGTAAGGAAGTTAAGTTAAGTTTAGGTATTGGGTATAGAGATGTATAATATGGTCATGCATAATATGTGCTTTATAACTACCAATAAACAACCAATATGTTAATAATAGACATGCTAACAAGCAACTAGTTAATAGTGAGAATTAGTCACTATACAAAAGTGTTTACTTTTTATTTTTGTCATTTAGCCTATAATTGAATGAATCAAAAACAGCATTATAAGATTGTAATTGTAATAATATTTCACGACATTATTGTTTTATTGTATGAAAAAAATAAATGCAACTGCATTCAAATATAAATAAATAAATAAATGAATGCAGATTTGATGAGCATAAGAGACTTCTTTCAAAAACAGAAAAATGCACAAAAACTTTAAGTCGTAGGGCCAGACATACAGCTTGCACCAGCGCAAACCATCATTTGTCATTAAAAAATGACTGTCAGGATTTACTAAAGACATACAGTGAGAAATTAGCAATGAAAGGGCATGGACACAGTTACAGTATATTTAAGGCTGATCTTATTGCATATGCATTTGCAGGAGTGTCCCTTTCAGACCCAAATTTATGGGAGAAGAATATTTAAATGAATCATGCAACATGATTTACTAAGTTTTACAGTAGTCAGCTTACTGGTATTTGCACCATTATTTACCGCCCAAAAAAAGCATGTCATAACCCATTTTGCGCTTGACATGGCTGTGATTGTTGCTGCCAGGAGGAAGCCCGCAGAGAACAGACCGTGGTAGAAGGGAGAGAATTTTTTCCACTCGTTTTAATTTATTTTGAATGCCAGAGGAAGACATTATCCGAATATATCCTTACGCTAATTTGTACTGCTCTTGGTAGATTGCGTTGGTCATTATGGAAATGAGATACTGTGTCTGTGGTCTTTAATTTGCGCATTGTCAGAAGATCACCCGCAGAACTTTCCATTCCCATTGGCACTTTTATGGAATTGCCTTGTTTAGTAAATCTGGCCCTTAATTACTCCAAACACACACCATTACAAAAGCACTGATGTGTTTAACTTGGATTCTGAATTCATTACATTGTTCTACAGAACCTTTTAATACAAAAAAGTTCTGTCTCAATATCACCTCTAAATCTTTAACTAATGGAGCCTTGATGGATGGATGGATGGATGGACGGATGGACGGATAGATGGATAGATGGATAGATGGATAGATGGATAGATAGATAGATAGATAGATAGATAGATAGATAGATAGATAGATAGATAGATAGATAGATAGATAGATAGATAGATATTGAAGCTGCATAATGAAATTACTGGGTCGTTAATTCAAGCAGGAATGCCTTTGGAATTCGAAATGCCATCCCAAGTAAATCCAACGTTTCTTAATAAAGTCTTTTTTAAAGTTAATTTACAATTCATTTAATTTAAATGGCCGGTAATTAGATGATAACAAGTGGGCTACAAATCAACAGAGACATATTGTCTCAAATAGACATGTGTTTCAATAATGTTCTTGGTTGCCTGAGTGATTTGCTTAAGTCTTTCTATGCATCTGTAACTGTAGCAGCAGCTGTATGACGCAACATCACTCAGTTTCACCTTCAGAATACAAGAAGTAGTTTCAATCACAGGTTTACTTTGCCTTGTCAGTGGCTGACATTAAAATGTTTATAGCTCCTGCATCATGATGTTGATGTTCTGGCTATGCATTTTATCTTACACACTGAGATGTGGTGGTCATGTCTGAACTGGCTTGATGAAGAGTCATTCTTGCCTGGAAAAAACCTCGAAACATCTGTTCTGCGAACATTTTATGTGGTTTTCGTTATATAAATCTGACAGTCAGCAGGTAAATGAATATAAATTACACTTCCATTAATGGGACAAAAACTAGGGCCTAAAACTACTTTATTAAAATGGCCAATGAAAGCTGTTCAACCTCCAAAAATCTCAGAAGGTCCATAGCTGTTTGGATACAGCCAAGAAGGTCAAGGTCATTATATTTAATACGTAAACTGATTTTTAAAAAGTAATGAAAGTGTACTGTATTCATGGAAAGTGCCAAAAAAACTGATACAAAATCTGATAATGCAATGTATAATTTGCGAAGATATTGCCCATACTAAGCAAGCTTTAAATGTCTTGATACTTCATTGTACTGTACATAATGTCATGACAGCACAATCCTGTCAATGTTTTATGGCAAGACACATAAAACAAGTTAACATTAAAAAAGATATCAAAGGTGCCCTTCAACAGAATTACCTTTTTAATGATAGTTGGGTGTTAGCACCATTCCAAACGTTATAGACTCATCTACAGTATGTATCTGCTGACGTATAGGAAGGTCATCCTAATCCATTCATTTCATATTTGTTGAGCTCTGCAATTCATGCAGATTGCAATTTCATGGGTCAACGTTCTGTGCGCTCGGATAAAGAAAACGAATCAAATGTGCTTCATCACCGGAAGCAAAGGCATTTTTTTTTTTAGTTATTTAACTTTGATTTTGTTCAAATGACTGGAAAGAAAATCAGTATTCGACATTTAACACTGGATTTCTTTCAGTGACATGGGAGGTTTATGGGAAAATGGATGTTTAACGGCTTTACTTTAAAAACTGAAATAAAAAAGCAATCAGGTAAGAGGCCAAAAGATTTTGGTTTTGAAAATGAAAATCAAAGCACGCTGCAATAGATATAACCAAACCGAAACACGGTCTCCTCTTTTCCCGAGCTGAAATAAGATGAGGCTGTTTGGAATAGATTTTAGCACATTAAGTGGAAAGGCTTGATTTTAATTAACATTATCGACTGGCAGTTGTTTGCCCCCCTCTATGCACCATTTATCCTCAATTACTGACGACACACAGAACTGACGGGAAGAGTCAGCAAGACGAGTGGCTTGTGGGAGGGTTTCTGCGGCTCTCTTACCCAGATTTCCTGTCATCAGGTAGGAATTGTGGAAGTCCTTCATTCCCAGCCCGACGATGTGGATGAACTCTTCAATGACCTGCATGAGCTCCACAGACCCCGGGTAAATCTGGGAAAAAAAAATCATAGGGGACAAAAGTAGAGCAATGTTACTCTTACCTGCAAATGAATATCAAACACAGTTACAAATCTGAGGGATTTATATTTTATTACAAGAAACTAAAAAAAAATGTTGGTGTCAAATTTGAAAGTTTAAAAGGTTATAGTTAAAAGATGAATAAAATGATTGAATGAATGACAGACAAAAAGACAAAACAGTATGAATGATAGAATAAATGATAGAACAAACTTTAACAAACAAAAATGAATAAAACAACAGAACAGAATGATGGATGGATGGATGGATGGATGGATAGATAGAGGAACAGAACAAGCAGACAGATAGAAATAATTATATATATAATAGTAGTTACATAAATTGATAGATAGAACAAAACAGAAAAACAGACAGACCAAACAAACTTACAGAGAGACAAGGCGACAGATAAATACAATGATAGACAAACAGATGGATGGATGGATGGATGGATGGATGGACAGAACATACTATAACCAGAATAAACTAACTAATAGACAGACAGAACAAAAGAACAGATAGATAGAACAATAAAATATGGAACAACAGAATGAAAGCTAGACGATAAAAAAAATTATAGATAGAATGATGGGTAGAATGATAGAATTACAGAAAGATAGATAGATAGATAGATAGATAGATAGATAGATAGATAGATAGATAGATAGATAGATAGATAGATAGATAGATAGATAGATAGATAGATAGATAGATAGATAGATAGATAGATAGATAGATGAACAGTATCTGAAACTAAACAGTCAGCCTAGTAAAAGCACTTCGACTGACTCTTTTGGAAGAAGACTATAAAGACTTTTTAAAGGGCACTTCCTCTGTATCTCATACTTTAGAGCCCTGCATCCTGTCTGCTGAGTCCTTCACAAAGACAAACTCATGCAGCAGAGTGATTGTGCAGGGCTCAGAGCTTCTCTAGTGGACCAGCCATCAGTGTCAGAGCAAATGCGGTGGAGTAATTCAGGCTCACCATCCTCCAGATTTCATAGCCTCAGCCTGTCAAAGCACCTGCTCTCTTGCAGTCAATAGCATCATGGTCTGCTGATCAATCCTTGACCTTCAGGTAACTGAACTTGGCTATTTACATCTGCCATCACTCTGAAAGTCTGAAAGATCTTTAGCTGGGAACAGAAGGGCTGGGAGGATTTTTATTTTAGAGCAGGCCTTTTTTATTAGACTCATTAACTTGATATTTAAGAATAAAATATTTAATTAATCATTATTTAAAGTCAACTATTAAATGCCATTTGCTTGTTCATCAAGTGGTTAGAAGAGAGGGGTTGAAATATATAAGGGATTCATGATGTCATACTTTTTTTTCAAATAGTGTGCATCAATTAAAAATAGGTAACACATTTTTATAATTCGTAAATGATTTTAACATGAGCCAACAATAATCAATGACATTTTTACAGCATTTAACCTTTATTAGTACAATTTTTAAAATTAATATATATATTAAATATTACTAAATGGTGATAAGATTAAGATTAAGAAATGCTGTAGAAATATTGTTCATGTAAACTAAAGTTGTTAAATGTGTTATTAAATGAAACCTTACTGCAAGGTTGTATAGTAACCTTTGTGTTTTTTGATCTTTGTCAGTCTTGTTTTCAAACTAAAACTATTCAAATATTTTTCATTAATTAAAATTAAGCTAAAGTAAAATAACACATAAATATTATATGAAAATTAGAAATGTTGCCTAGGCATCTAACTGAGATAATATTAGCTGAAGTACTAAAATTACTAAACGTGAAATAAAAAAATTAAAAAGGAATTAAAAAAGCAAAAACTAATAAAAGTGACAAACATAAAATGACTAAATATTCAAATGAAACTTAAAATATAAATATAAAAAAGCTAATTATATATGTAAAAAAAACAACAACAACATTATAATACATTATAAATAATATTAAAATAACACTGCTCTGTTTGCTATAGTAATTTAATCAAGACATTCACATGCCAAGTTGTCTTAACCCTTTTACACAGCAGATTTACAGTATGGATTTACATGCCATATGACAATGTGCTTCCCATTTCTCTCATCTCATTAGCATCTGAACCCCCTCTCCTCGTGACAACAAACAAAGCATAGAAACACATTGCAGCCAATCTGCAAAAGACAAAAAAAATACAAATAAATAAATAAAAAATACAGGTGCAGAAAAATAGCACTGAGTGACATTTCATAATTAGCACCCTTAGTGAGGTGCAGAAACAGGGCGTTGAAGTCACATATCTAATAATCGCCCTGGCAGGAGTTGGGCTCTGCATTCGCATGGGGGCCGATCTTAGGCCAAGTCGATCAGACAGGCTGCAGACTGGGAGAGAGATGCTGAGGGCACGCAGGCGGATCAGCCCATCCCCCCTCGGTCAGACTGCTGGGGAACAGCAGAGAGCATCCCTCTCCATGGCAACAGCGCTGGGCTGCTGAAGTGTGCAGGGAAGACAGCAATGCGGGAAATGGCCGAGGCTGACGGCCATTAGATGAACCAGCACTGTTGCTGCACTGAGTATCATGAAAATACAGTAAATTTTGTGCTGCCATATATATTCTCTACTGTCATATTTATATTTCTTGCACTGGTGTACTTTTCTGCTATTTATATTTCAGCCATAAGTATATACAACTAGTATAGGCTAACAGGTATGAACGTAGCACATTTGCACCAAAATACAAAGGCAACTTACTTTGCTAACAGAAACACACCAAAATAATATTACATATTTTATATATATATATATATATATATATAGAAACCACATACACACACACACACACACACACCACACACACACACTATAACACACACACCACACACACACACACACACACACACACACACACACTCACACACACACACACACTCATATATTTGGTTATGGTATATTATAAAAGTTGTTAACATTACATACTTATCTAACATTATGTTAACTATACATCCATATTATATATATATATATATCTATATACTATATATATATATATATATATATATATATAATATATATATATATATATATATATACACATTTTAAATGATATAATTTTTGTATTATATTAAATGTCAAGTTTTTATCAATCAGCTTTTATAATATAATATATATTATTTTAAATAATATATATATATATATTATATATTATATATATATATTATATATATATATAGTATATATATATATATATATATATATATATATATATATATATATATATAATTTATTTATATAACTTACTATAACTCTTCTACTATACAGATAAGGATCCTTTATACTCTACTTTAAAAGGCAACTTCCTAAATAAATAAAATATATTTTTCCCAACAGAAAAGTACAAATATAATACATTGCGTACTGATTCTTTTCTGGGTGGACCTATAAAAGTAGGTCATATAGCAGTCTGCACTTTTTCTCGCCAGAAGACATGAAGACATTTCTCGTATGAGTCTTCATACTCGATTAAACTAGAGTTGTGGATATCTCATAATCCTAATACAAGCGCTTGGCAATGTTGCCGTCTGTTGATGTTGTGGACTCAGGTAGGTTGTTGTTGTATCATTATATTATATATTGAAACAACGGCCTGGACCAGTGTTGCCACCTTGTAGGCATTGTCTCCCTAACTTCTGAAATCCCCTGTATGGCAGTTTTTCATAAGTAATCAGCTTGGTGAAATTTAAAGTAAATCTGTCTGTGACCAATATTTAAGGAGCTTTGGTGACTGATGATCCGAAAAAGTCAAAAATAGTTCAAAGTTAACTATTAAAAAGAATATCTGATCATAAGTTCACAAATGAAATATATAGTTTAAATTGTTACTGTGTTGTTTTGTTATTTTTTTAGTATATGTTGTTAAATGCTTAAAAAATGTTTTTGTTTTTTGTATTATGTGATATAATTTTTTTTATATTTTTGTATGTGTTTTTTATTTTTTTATGTGTTTTGGTATGTGAGGGGATGTATCCCACTACTATCTAAAAGCAGACCATCAGTTAATGAAACTAATGAAGCTGACTCTAAAGAAGAAAACAAGACAGACAGACTAGATAAAATCCTGGGTGATCTTTAAACATCAGGGCTTTCTAAGGTCAATCATTTGACAGAGCTGGTGACAACCGTCTCAGATGTCCTTTAATGATTTGAGAAGCTTGAAGATTCAATCTGTGACAAAGCAGAGGAGGAACGTGAATGGAAAACGAGAGTCCCCTCTGCTCTGGGGACCGATTTAACCAGGCAAAACTCCTTTGGCAAAACAAGCAACTGGCTATGTGACCTGATCTCCGAACACACTCCTGACTGAAAAACATATTACTTTTCTTTAAAAGCCCTGTGACACTGCCCTACTCCATTAAAGGGCTAATTCAGTTGACACAAGCACCCCAATTCGCTCAAGGACACGTTTTACCAGAACTCGGGTGAAAACATTAGACGAAGGAGCTCCAAAGCAGCTTACACTTGACAGACAGTAACATTACCACCGTCTGCTTAAGAGGCATTACCAGTTCAGGCTTAAAGGAAAGAAAGAAACATTTAAGACACTCAATTTGGTTCAATGCAATAATAATGTAGTTGGAGATTTTGAGTTTCTGACGAACATTCAGCTTGTTCAAGTCCAAATCCCTCAGGCTGCTTTTAGACTGTCTCTCAGAAAGTGCGAGAAGACAGTTCCGTCACTGCTGACAGAAAGCATGAAAGCTGGACATATGCTGCCAATGCTGCTGCCACCAAGTGGATGCAGTGGATATTGCAAATGTCTTTCCAACAATCAGCACAGCAGGGAGGTAGGTATTTGGCAGAGAAGGTTTGATTTGACGCAACCCTGCCTGTGGAGACAGGCACCTCTTTGACCTGACAATTACCTAAAGCATCTGCACCGGTGATGGCAATCGATTTGCTGAGGGCTCATCACACAATATACAGCCTCAGAGTGACACACAACACCAGATACTCTCTGCAATGTGACTATAATAAAGCAATCTCGACCCCAAAGCTTCAAAAAACACTTGTTCACAATGTTCAGGCTCACCTGTTGCGCGTCTTCCCACTTTTCTCTGTTCTCCTCTTCCAGGAGATTGCTGATGATCTGAAAAAAATTCTGTTGAGAGAAGAAATTGTACTTAGTAAAACGCAGCTGTCAAAGGAACAGGCAGGTAACATTATTTGTGATACACAGTTGTGATCTCATTTCAGTCAATATGCTTTGAAACTTTATATAATACACAGTTGTGGTCAAAAGTTTACTTATACTTTGTAGCATCTGCAAAATGTGAAAAATAAGAGGGATCATACAAAATTCATGTTATTTTTTTATTTAGTACTGACCTGAAAAAGATTATTATTATTATTATTTATTATTATTATTATTTTTTTTTTTATTTTATTTTTTACAAAAAATAAGTTTACATACAGTATAGGGCTCCAGAAAAAAAAAATGTATTAAAGGGGACATATGATGCGATTTAAATTTTTCCTTCCTCTTTGGAGTGTTACAAGCTCTTGGTGCATAAAGAAGATCTGTAAAGTTGCAAAGACTAAAGTCTTAAATCCAAAGAGATATTCTTTATAAAAGTTAAGAGTCAACCACACCCTCTTAAAATGGCTCATTCAAACACGCCCAGACATCTCTATGTCACTATGTAGGGAGATTTGCATAATGCTGCCCAAATGTTCACGAAAAGAAAGAAGGCGTAACTTTTATTCTCTTTGTCGCCGCAGCTGCCATGTTGTGGAGTCGCTGTATGTTCCTTTGAATTGAAACTTTGTTTGGCCTTCCAAAAGAGGACATGACTAGAAATCAGTGGTTAAGTTGTATTTCAAAACTGTTCCAGAACAGTCCAACCCAAATATTCAGATGTGTGCTGCGCATTTTATGGAGGAAGAGGACTGTTTCCTGAACCAGTAGCCTGCAATGCATCTGTCTGGCACAAAGGCTGTTTCTATAAAGTTGGGCAGTTCAAACTTTGGAAGTACAGTCTGGCGCTTCTGACTCACAGCCTGTAACGTTAGGTAAGATTTTATATTTAAATAATTTGCCAATGATGATTCAAACGCGAGTTTTGAGCAGCAGAGTAGGCTTGTTGTTTCTCAGATCACAAATGCAGACATGGTTTTATGTTTATGCAGCGCGATACATTTACATTACATTACATTTACATTTAGTCATTGAGCAGACGCTTTTATCCAAAGCGACTTACAAATGAGGACAATGGAAGCAATCAAAAACAAAAGAGCAATGACATACAAGTGCTATAACAAGTCTCAGTTATCTTAACGCAGTACATGTAGTTTTTTTTTTAAATAGCTAATATAATAAATGAAAAGAAAACTGATAGAATACAAAAAGATTAGAAAGCTAGTTAGATTTTTTTTTTTTTTTTTTTAGAATAGAATAGAATGAGAATAGTGAGTGCTAAAGTTAGAGAGTCAAATAAAGATGGAAGAGACGTGTTTTAAGCCAATACGCAACGCAACGCGTAAAAAGACAGTATAAGTCATTATAATCAGTAATTATGTCCCCAATGGATGCAACAAATGCCTCATTTGTAATGGGTTTTATTGGTTTTGTCTCATCTAGTGATGTCCAGATCGCAGACAAATCTTTATATTTAACCGGATCTTCTTAGTGAACCAGTTGAACCAGTTCACCAAATCTATCTGAATTGTTTGAAACGGTTCGTGTCTCCAGTACGCACTAATCCACAAATTTCTTAAGTTATTCGGTTTATAAACGTGCCTTACACTCCCTCTGACGTGAAATAAACCAATATCCCGAGTTATTCAGTTACTCCTAACAGTACACTGACTGAACTGCTAAAAGAGAACCGATGATGTGATGTGCACAAGAAGAGCAGCTGGACTGAGTCTCGTCCTGCTGGGAGACGGCATAGTATGTTAAGGGGCTTATAGTTTCAGTGTATAGTTTGGGGCTTTAAGTTTATCACAATGCACTGAATAGCTGGCCAATCAGAGCACACCTTACTTTTCAGACCGATGAGCTTTGTAAAAATCGACGCGTTTCAGAAAGCGGGGCATAGAGGAGAAACTATAATGTACATTATATGGAAAATAATGTGTTTTTTGAACCTTAAACCGCATAAACACAGTGAATTACACCAAATACACAAAATAATGTTCTTTTTAGCAGCATCATATGACCCCTTTAAGAGGCTGGAGGTGAAAACTTTTGAGCAGAATGAATTTTTCATTTAGTACTGGCCGTTAGAAGCAACAGAAGACAAAACAAGTTCAATTTACCCTGATCTTCATATTCAAAAAGTTTTCACTTAAACGCATCGCGTTTCCGTCTGAAGCATCAGTGATTGTTTGAAACTTTTGCAATAGTTGCGTATGAGTCCCTCAATTATCCAACAGCTTTGGGTCATCCAGTAAAACGGGACATTGAACTTGAAAAATGGGTGTTTTACTCCAAAGAAAAAAAAAATATATATATAATATATAATACATTATTTTTGTTTACATCTTTAAAGAATTTAATGCATTATAAGGCATTTTAAAACATGCATATAAAAGATGGATATGGGTGTTGATAATGTATTTTAAAACATTGTGCTTTTTAAAGATAAGAATATATTAAATTGCAACCCATTTTACTTCCAAAAACAGGATACTGAATTTGAAGAGTTTTTTTTTTGTTTGTTTGTTTTAAAAAACATTATAGATTATTTTTATTTATGTCTTTAAAGAATATAATGCATGATATAAAACATGGACATGGCTGTTGATCATGTGTTTTAAAGAACTGTGCTTTTAAAATAATATAAATATAAAGTTATTAAAACTGCATGATAACTATGGCTTTAATTAATCATGACAATGTTAAAAACACATTCTGAGATGTGTTATAAGGCATTATGAATGACTGAATTAATTCAGAATAACTTTAGAATAAATTTTTGAAAATTTTATGTGAATATATCACTGCACAGCACCCACAGAATTGTCAAGGACTACATACCATAACGGATGGGTAATGTGTAATGAATTTGCATAATGAAATGTGACCTTGTGACCTTAATTTTTATATTATGAAGCATTATAAAAGCAATAATGTACTTGAGGCTGTGGTATTGTGAGAATTTTGAAGTGACTGTTAAAGTGACTTCATAAAAATAGCATGGCTTCTTTAACCTAGTGCTTAAGTATATTAAATTGACTTTAAATTGAAATTTTACCTAGTCCTGGAAAAAGCAAACTAGAAATGCTCATATCTGGAATGTCTGAGGAAAAAAATCTACTCAGTGTTCCCTGAAAAGGCAATAATGAAGAATCTCCCCTACATTTCAAAAGTCTAAACAAATGTGTCTCTGGGAATTACACTGAGGATCACAGCACTGATTTACAGTGAGATGATGGGATATGTCCAGGGGCCTCGGCTCTAAAACACACCTGGGATTTCCTGCTGCTTTCAATTCAGGGATTGGTTGATCTTTCCTAAGCACTCAAATGTGCACAGAATTAAAGGGGAAGAACAGAGAGCGTCGGTTGAGTTTGAAAGCGCTTGGGAGAGCTGTCTACTACAAGACTGGAAAGAGAGCTGATGTTTGCTGTGGTGACTGGGCTGAATGAGATATCCAGCTGGACGTGTGCCTGTCTTTTTTGTTTGCTGCTCTGCCTCTGTGCCACGAAAGGCAGGAGAGAGGCAGTGTCTTGGCTCCGGCACGCTTGTTTTTCTACTTGAATGCTTATGCTCCCTCTGGTGGTAATGCGTCCACTTAAACACAGCATTAATACATTCCAAAACACACAACCCACCCCGGCACACATGCGTGGGGAGAAGGGGCCACTCCGGTTCACATCAGGGCTTAGATAAAACCTCCTACACCAACCCGACACACAAACATACAGGCACAAAATCACATTACACCCCATATTATGTAAAAATACTCAGATTCTCACAAACAGGTCATGAGAAATCGGTTTGTTTCGGCATTAGGAAGGTTATGACAAGGCTTTGAGATAGAATGATATAGACTTAGTGACTATCTCCTATCAGCAGCTGGCGCATGGTGTCACAATCCCATAAGCTTTCTGTGAAGGGCAATAGCACCAAAATATTTATCAGTCATAAAGTAGTGACATTGCCATTTTGAAGGCGCTGTAAGTGATTGGAGACATTTTACTAACTTCTGCCATTTCGCTAACTTCACACAAATGCCTGGAATGTCTGGAGAGACCTGTCAGTACTCCCATTCATCTCAACGGCAGATCCTTGACTTGCATGTCACCCTCCAGAAACGCGTGACTGGCATGCTGCTATCTTTGCTCACAGGCACTCAGTTCTGGAGATATGCATTTTAGAGCCATGTGACTAATGTAAATCCATGTGACTAATCATTCCGGTGGAAAATGACATCATGACAGCTCTAATCGGCTGATGGCTCCATAAGAATGCATACAGTCCCAAGCCCTTCACTAGCGACTATTCTGAGTTGTGATGTCAAAGACAGCAAAAACAGAAAAATACAGTTGCTCTACATGCTTTTAATAGCCCTTCAAAAAAAATCTATATTATATAATGAAATATTCCCAATTTATTTTACCATTCAAACATTTGGGGTCTGTGAGATTTTTAAATGTTTTTGAAAGAAGTCTCTTATGCTCACCAAGGCTGTATTTATTTGATCAAAAATACACAAAAAAAAAAAAAAAAAAAACATAAAAAATGTAAAATATTATTACAATAACTGTCACTTATTTCTGTGATGCCAAAGCTGAATTTTCAGCAGCCATTACTACAGTCTTCAGTGTCACATGATCCTTCAGAAATCATTATAATATTATGATTTGTTGCGCAAGAAACATTTCTTACTATTAGCACAGTTAAAACAAATGCATACTTTGATGAATATAAAGTTTAAAAACAGCATTTATTTGAAATATATTTGAAATATATTTACATTCTAACAATATTTTGTAACGTTATAAATGTCTTTTGATTGATTTAATCCATTCTTGGTGAATAAAAGTATTCATATCTATGTGAAAAAAAAATAAATAAAAAAAAAAATACTGACTCCGAAATTTTAAATGGTAGTGTGCAGTATATGCTGTTTGCACAAAAAGAAAAAATGTTCTGCGTGGTATCACTTTCAACCTGCATTATTGACATTCAAGACCTAAGGTAAATTTACCACAATGCCTAAATGAAAACATTTACAAGATGGATATAATCATGGAGGTTAGCAAGAAATGAAATTATTTTCTCTTTTACCTGAACGTCATCAGAAGAGGGTTCATAGCTGGCCCTTTTGAAGGTTTCTGTGACGTTTCGAAGAATCTCCACTGAAGAGAGAAGGTCACCTGCATAGAAATTGCGTCTTTGGGTGAGGTCCAGGAGGACCTTCGTAACCTGGGACATGCCATCTCCTGCCAGATTCCTCTGACCTTTAGCAAGGTGCCCCTGGACCTAAAGACACACAGGGAAAGAGACTGGGTTCTGTGTGTACTTCAAAGACTGTAACACTAACAGAAAGTTGTAATATAAAGAACTACCATTAGTTTTAAAGGTGAAGTGTGTAATTCCTCAAGCAACATTAAACACAACTGATTATAGAATGTTGATACTGTTGATGTTCCTCAAACACGGTCCTGTCTGATATTGGCTGGATGAGCAGATAGTCCCTCCCCAGAATAGTGCCATTGGTTGATGCAATTTTGCTATGCTGGACTGATTAAGATGTTCTAACAATGTTCTGATACATTTTAGACTGAAAATATTACACACTCTACATTTTCTGAAGAAAACATGAGTGCTTTGCCTATACAACATTTTAAGCAGTTCTCAGTGGTTTTAGCCTGTTGCTATGCAGTTGATGAGTTGTTCTAAACGGTTTAGCCCCTGGCTACACAGTTGCTAAGCTGTTCTGAGTGAATTTAGCCTGTTGCTATGCAGTTGCTAATGTTTTCTAAATTATTTTGGGCTCTTGCTATGTAGCTGCTGAGGTGTTCTAAATAGTTTTAAGCCTGTTGCTATGCAATTGTGATGTCATTCTAGGTGGTTGCTAGGTGGCTGCTTTGTACCTCAAGTCAAAAAAGGGTAAACTATTTTAAATTGTAATAATATTACATTACAATTATAACAGAAAATAGTTTTTCTGTATTTTTGATCAAATAGATGCAGCTTTGTTGAGCATAGAGGTTTTGAACACAAAAATCATACCAACTCCAAACATTTGAGCAGTAGTGTTTTGCCCTAAATTTTAAGCAGAAATAAGAGCATCAAGAAATTACACTTCACCTTTAAGCAATAGAGCAATGAAAAAAAAAAAAAAAAAACATGCATAAGTCATGCAGGTATGATGTCATACACACTAACTCAAAGAAAGAGGCTAAAGAGCGTAGACAGAAGAATGTGTGTGTGTGTGTGTGTGTGTGTGTGTGTGTGTGTGTGTGTGTGTGTGCGAGTGGGTCAAGTTTTGCCTGCACTGTGAAGACCAAAAGCCCCCATCAGGATAGTAAAACATAACTGCAGACCTCACAAGGGATATAACTTAATAAAAATAATAAATAATGCCTTAATTAAAATTTTAAAAGGCAAAAAGGTGTGAGAGCTAGGGGATAGAAAATATCATTACCTCAGTATAAAGCCGATATGAGTCAATGGAAAGTCCCCACCATGCTTTTCTGTTTGTGTGTGTACCTACTTAACCATAGTTTGGGGATAAATTTGTACCCAAAAGTGAGCAAAACCAAAACAAACACCTCCATTTGGGGACTTCCTCATTTGTAAAACTGGTATAAAATAAAGTAAGTGGTAGGGGTTTAGGTTAAAAAGTGTATAACTATCTGTATATAAAAACAATAGTCTATGAAATGTCCCCATTTAGATAGCTAAGTAAACGTGTGTGTGTGTGTGTGTGTGTGTGTGTGTGTGTGTGTGTGTGTTTGTGTGAGACGCATCCAAAAGCTTGGAAATAACCCAACTTATTGCATTTGAGAAAGACTCAAGCGAAAATCATTCATTCATGTCGAGCAGGTGTGTTCCCAGAAAAAGCTCCGGTGAAGCTGGAACAACCATCTCCAAGATTTTACAGGAAATTAGAGCGAGTCCTCCATTAATGCGGGGTCTCAAAAACTGCAATACAAGCGGTTTAATTTGCCTTTCCGATGATAGCAGTTTATCTTGCAGACCTGTGTGGTGGTCTGGGTTGCCGGGTGGGAAGGGAACGGGTGGAAATAGTTTGGGTGATCGTGACGACTGCAGGGGTAATTTATGGCACGTCACAAACAGAAGCAGAGCGCAGGAAGCTGACTTTGCACCTACTGATTGCTGCAAGTATCTGTATTCATTTGCAATGCATCGAGCGTAGCTGGGCTGCTCCCAATAGGCCACCCCGCGGTGATCCAGTGAGCAGCGTCGACTAGTGGTGCCTGCAAAGGAGGAGGAGGGAGAAAAGAGAGATACAGAGAAAGAGAGAGATACAGAGAGGAGGTTTATATTTGTTCTTGTAAGTCTTTTTTCCTTTTTTATTCCACCTGTCAGCCCCCACATCTTTCAGCGAGAGGATAAAAGCAGCAGCCTTCATCATCATCTAGATGTGGCGGTTGCCAGATCACATGTTCCTCACATGTGCCACTGCAGTATATGCATACGAACAAACCAAACTGTAATTACGTGCTTTAAAGAACTGGTTATAATTCCCGCTCACAGAATTACAATGTTAACTGACGCCAGCTGTCATGCACCAATTTGACTTTTTTGTATTTGACAAATGCGAACCGAACCCTGCAACCTGAGATATCTACAAGTCTGCCGCCCACATTTGGGAGTGAATAAACAAATGCACAAAATTCCTCGCCTCCGATCCATCAGAGCGTGTCCTACACGTATCGTCTCACATTAAAGACACATCCTTGCCTTCGGAACAACCTCACCACACCCGCCCGCACCCCTCTACCACACACGTCTTATCAGCTCTCGTTCCTACAACGGTTCCACCGCCTAAAACCCAGCCAGCAGCGAAACACACTCGGCCCACCTGAGACACAGCTGCAGCCAGCTGCCTGCCCTCAAGCTGAGGCATCCAAGCAGGGACATCCAACCCACAGATCACAGAAAACTCCCACAGAGCCGGATCAAAGCGGACGTTCTCAGAACTCACCATTAAAACACATGCTGCCACAGAGGGGCTTAACCAGACTGAATCTCACACACACATGTAAAGATCACACAAACCTCCTCCATTCATGTTTGCGCACAAAATAGGGCAAAGCAAAATTGAAAAGTTCTCATCCTGTACATTTTATCGCCAATCATTCTTAATTAATCAGTCTCTAAAAGCTTCAACTACTTCCAAATGTTTGATTCTTGTTGCTTTCATTCGATTTTGTTGGAGTTTAATTGAATTGAATTCATAATAAATGAAGTTTTTCCAGCATTTCATGCTGCATGCTGCCGTCAGATCCCACTCCAGTGCTTTTGCATGACCCGAAATTTCAATGTGGGTTATATGGAAAACAAACATGTAAATTTAACTAATTCCACCCATGGGTTGACACACTGTCTTTTATGTATAAATGATATAATTAAATGTTCTCAAACCAAAATAAAAAAATAAATAAATTCAAAAGTACATACGGGCCTATGGTGGCAGTCCACCCACATAATGAAATATATCCACAAAAGACATTATTCCATCTATATAGGCATTTGCAGTCAGCCTCTGCTCACCTAGTTCTAGTTATGCTGGACTGTTCGCTGTTATCTCTGAGTCTGTGCTGCCCGCATTTTTTATTTTTTTTCAGCATCTGCTCTTTCAAGGACACTGTAGTGGCGTTGCAGAGCATCTTTACAACAGGAGACAGCAGGAGGTTACAGGATCTCAACAGAGAACAGTACAGCACCTTCTGCCAATTTCAGACCACAATCAGTAAGGCTCACACCTCAGACCAGTCCAAGGAGAGAGGGAGTGAGAAAAAAAAGAAAAGGGACACCTCTACAGTGTATCTCGAAGCAGAATTTACCGGATGGAGAAACGGTTTCTATCTTTTTAGATTTTCTTCCTTTATGTCTCCGCTGCAGATTCGCAAAGATGTTGACAAAACGCTGGAGGGTTCAAGGGTATGCAAATGACAAAAATCTCTAGGTACACACAGCATATGCCATTTAAAGGCCGTCACAGCAGTGCTGAATATACTAGTGAGAAACATTTGTCATAGTAGCCTTCTGAATTTATGAATAATTTCAACATCATTGAAATAAATGAACTGCAAAAGAAAAGCTGAACAAAAAAACATAAGCTGTGGTCTTTTTCTTTCTATTGAAAGCATCTGTAATGCAGTTCTATTCTTTCTTTGTGTCTTTGTGTTAGGCTGAGTGCTCTTCAACCGCTGACTGTCGTGGCTTTTCTTACCCGTGGCGTTGGGAGGACACCTGTTGAAGGCCAGTTCCCCAGAGGGAGTTCTTCTCCACAGCATGGACACAGCATAATCCTCAGGGCATATTTCATAAGGAGCTATGGTTCAGGAATAAAAACACACATTTAGACACACTTTTAATTGAATTTTTTTTTTTTTTTTTTTTTTACATTATTATTATTTAAAGGATTTTAGGAAGATGACAAATAATGGATGCTGGTGGAGAATGGGGGAAATGGATCAGAATATAATGCAAGTCAATTGTAGTTTCACATTGCCCACATATAACTGCCACAACATTTTTGGTCATTTAAATGCTGCAATATAATAAAAGGAAATACAATTGTATTTCTAATGCACATATGCAATTATAATTTTTAGTGGAATATAATGCAAGCCGATTTTAATTTCACATTGCCTATATATGCTGTAAATTCCACATATTTTTTTGGTCATATAATTGCTGAAGACCTATGTACCTCTAATGCATATATACAATTAAAATTTTTAACATGAATATGATGCGATCCAATTTTAATTTCACATTGACCATATATAAATGCCACTATAACAATGCACATATACAATTATGATTTTAAATTAAAAATTTCAAATTTAATTTTATTATAATATTTATTATATTATATTATATTATATTATATTATATTATATTATATTATATTATATTATATTATATTATATTATATTATATTATTGGATTGGATTGGATTGTAACACCCAAATTATTTTATAAACTGTAAATCATAAGTATCTGGAAATTCCTACTTAAAATTGTTTGTCAAGATATTTACGTTCCATCTATTTGACTGCAACACTAATTTCAAGCATTTGAGATTACAGGAATGATAAATTCAGTCAACATTATGAGATTCTATAACTGTCCTTGTAACAAACCTACAGTATGCATGTATGAAAATGCATGTAGATGCATGGAAATAAATCACCATTTCCATGGAAATGGTTTCTAATAAATGAGAATAGCATGACATCATTTATGTGACATTAAATATCCATTACTGGTGAAAATTGTGTTGACCATTCCTCGCTGGAAAATACAATTATGGTATATGTTCATTATTTCTCACACGAATAATGATTCAATGCAAAAAAAAAAAAAAAAGAAAAAAAAAAAAATGGACATGGATTTCTGAACGGAAAAGATAATTATCCCTGCATCCGTCTCTCATTTACCCTTCTCTGCCCATTCTGGCATAATCGACTCTTGGGGCTCAATTATTTGCAGGTTACCTGGGCAACGCTGCTCGCTGCACTTGCGGACCTCCTCCCCGCTGCCGTCGCATGGCTGCCCCGTGACTGTCAGCCCCTGGCATACGCGCACCCTCCGCTGCCAACCCCCGTCACAGGACTTAGAACACCCACTCCACGGAGCCCAAGCATTCCACTGTCCATTAGCTGAAAGACAGATACAGGCATTGAACGAAATAGTGCGAACACCTAGAAAATGGGAAATATTTATTTGTTGAAGTGTTTTACCACCATTTGCCTTTAATACGGCTTCCAACCTTCTTAGAATAGATTAATACAACTTCTGAATAGTCTCCAGTAGAATTTCATTTATCAGAACAAATGCCAATTACTTCAGAATTGTTAGAGGACTGTGAATCAGCTTCTTTCTCTTTTCTCCAAAACTGGCCACAATAATTTAATAATAATTAAGTCAGGTATTGAGATGGCCAGGGTAGATGTTGAA
Source organism: Cyprinus carpio (assembly GCF_018340385.1). NCBI lineage: Eukaryota > Metazoa > Chordata > Actinopteri > Cypriniformes > Cyprinidae > Cyprinus > Cyprinus carpio. The sequence goes on along the minus strand of NC_056584.1, from coordinate 21,723,809 downwards.
ATTCATCTTGGCGCTCCTGCTGTGTCTGTGATTAGAGTTTTAGTGACTGCAGCTCTTTCGTGGATGTTGGCTTTGTAAAGTTTTCAATGGTCTGTTTTTGTGGAAACAGGGTCTTCAAGGTGAATATTGAAGTTTGCTGTCACTTTGCTGCAGTAGTTCTGTGCTGTTTGGACACAATCCTTCTAAATGTACGATGGTTCCTATCATTCACCTTCACCCAATTATTTTTACCAATTATTCTTATTTGCTGATGAAAGCTTGACATGCTTTTTGTACACAATTTTTCTTAAAACATTAAACAATTGGGCTGTTAAGGTTACAGAGGCTCCTGCTAAACAGGCTTCAATCTAGGCTCTTATTTCATCCACGATTTGTACTAAACACAGCTAGATACAATATAAAGAATACAGATGCAAAGAGTACAGTCACAGCATTCGCTTTAATGGCAACCTACACAAATTATATTAACCTCCATAATAACGGGTGTTTATATTATTTTGTCCAACCCCTTTACATAGATGGTATGCATCGTTTCTTACATTCCATCTCTTTCAAGCTCGACAATGACATTGCATCTTTATGTGGATGTGCACTCTTAAAAGTTATTTGAGCCATCTTCTGTGAAAGCTAAAGAATTACGAGAAATATAGTGCGGAACATTGTAAAACACACTTGTTTGCAGAGGAGGGTTTGGCGCATTAAAAAACATCCAGTTTCTTGTCATGTTAACATGCTCTAGAGGCCAGAGATGCAATGAAACTAGACTTTTGGCAGAATTTGCTCTTGATTTAATTAATAAAATCATTACCACGATACTTGCAATGATCTGATATTTGTTTCTGCTTTATGAGCGTGAGGGTGCCCTGCAACTGGGATAATAATTTTCCTCACTTTGCCAGTCCCGAAACACATTTTATGGTAAAGTTTTAAAAGGCTTCAGGAAATTTTACGGGCATCTAATGAATGGAGTAAAACATTGTTTCTTGCCATTGGAAAGGGAAACATGAAAAAAGACAGATGTTGCCCTCAGCTGTGCTATAAATCATGTGTGAGAAAGGACATGTTCACCTGTTAACTAGCATTCACCTGTGCTGAATGTACACTAGTGTTCAAGGACACATTTACATTAACATTTAGACTATGTGGAGGCTGCTGGAATGTTACTCTGAAATCAATAAATACGGTCAAATCATATAAAAGCACTGAGAAATACAGTATTTGACCTCTACGCAGCATCATAAAAAAGCCTTTAATCAAGCCACCTCAATAAAAGTGTCAAATAGTCCAGTTAAAAAAGGCTTAATATCTGAAGTTGTATAAGCTTTCAAGCAAATAAATATTCTACCACTCAAAGGCAAAAATTTCTCATCCTCAGTCTATCTATTATCACAGGAGTAAAGCTTCTCTTAAATGACCTTCAGATATACAGTAAACAGATTTGCATTTGCAAGTGCTTGTCAAAATGTATGTCAACTGAAATAAATAGAAATTTTGACCCTTTTTGATAGTTTTAAATGTCACATTGTATGACTCAAAAATGTAATTTTTAAAATTTTAATTAAAATTTCATATTTGTTAAAAAAAAGAGTAGTAGTTTTGACTTTTTATCTCACATTTTCACCTCATATATCACAACTTTATGGTTAAATATTTGCAAGGAAAGCATTTAAAAGCATTTAAATATTAAGATACCGACATCACAGTTGGTTACATTTTGAATGCTCAATATTTTATTTATAAATAACATATGAAGAGTTAATTTGCAAAAAACAGATAACTCCAACACCAACTTTTCAAAAATCATGTTTTTTTCATTGTGCATTCCAATTAATCTCAATCAAACTGCAGCTGGGTTATTTTGATTAGGCAAAAAAATAACACACACACACAAAAATACAGCTAACTAACACAATAAAACACAATAAAAACATGATAACGCCCTAAAAACATGATTTTTGAAAATGTAAAAAAACAAAACAAAAAAAAAAACATAGTTATCCTATAATAACTAGCAAATAAACTCTTCATATAGACATTTCAGATGTGAACTCTGGATAATAAATAGTTAATGTAACATTAAATTTTTACCAATCCGATGCTCTGTGGCACTTGATAAACAAAACATCTTCCATTTTAACTTTGATGCTACAATATAGCGTATCTCACCCTGTTAGCAGCTTCAAACTCACTGAGACTCTCTGTTATCATGAACCATGTAGAGCAAGAGTCTTAAAGCTTACAAGCATCATGCTGTGGGGCCCTCAGTGTGTTTTAAAGAAATACCTGCCAGGCATACTGAGTATGCGTTCTCAAGCAAGACCCAATGCTATGGTCTATCAACACAGACTTAAGCTAATGCTTAAGTCTGTGTTGCTCAACATACAGTATATAGAAGAGGCGTCTTTACTGTTGATATGATATCATACTGTAGTTAGCCTGGGGTTCTAAGAAATCAAAGTTTTATGGCCTTTTTTCGAAATCTGATGCTATATTATAAAATATAACATTAATATTATAAATATTTTTTAGTAAGTACAGACATATTTTTAGCAAATACACAAATTTAAAAAGAATTCTGTCCTTTATACAATGGCATTTTCTATTCATATATATATATAAAAACAGCTGCAGCTACAGTGCCTATAACCTTGTATGATGATCATATTTTCAATTTCTGAATTAAAACTTACTTTATGGTTAGTTGTGAAATGTCACATGGTGTGAAACAAAAAAGTAATGATATTTTTGGATTAAAAATCTATAACATTTGTTAAAATAATAATTTAGTTAAAATTGAATCCTATTTAAAAAATCCTGTTGTTTTTTTTGTCAAGAGAACATACTCGGTTACTAACGTAACCTCAGTTCCCAGAGATACAAGAACAAGTACTGCGTTTGCTAAGATGCTATGAGAACACAGTACAGTCATGCCATGCTATGGTAGAGGAAAGACTATAAGTATCATAACTTCCATAAGCAAACAATGCCCATAGAGAAGTTAACAACAACCCAAGGCTAAGACGGGCTGAGCTTCTTGAGGTCACACCCAGCCAGGTTAATCGTTCCAGAGTACTCCTGCAACTTCAGCACCCAGGGGTCGAGAGCTGACAGGTGAACTAATGCCAGAGAGCTTGAGTGATATGGTCAAGGGCTCTCTGTCAGATCTGTTTGTGTATCACAATGCATGTCTCTTCAAGTGGAAAGGATCCTGGCTTGCAAGGTTTTAAAACCTTGCGAACGTGGACGGCGAGGCCCAGCAAGCCACCTCACAAATATCCGCAATGGACACACTGTTGAACCATTCCCAAGACGAGGCGATGCCTCTGGTAGAATGGACCCATACTCTGATGGGACATTGAAGGCTCAAGGAAGAGTATGCTAGTGAGATGGCGTCAACTATCCATCTAGAGAGTCTTTGCTTCGTGACCGGATGCCCTTTGATGCGAAGCTGACATAGAGTTGTTCCGACCATCTATAAGGGGCGGAACGCTTAATATAAATTCTCAGAGCTCTGATGGGGCAGAGCAGAGATAACTCTCTGTCCTTTTCAGAGGGAGGAAGCACAGAGAACGTAATGACCTGTGCTCTGAATGGAGTGAAGAGCACCTTTGGTACGTAACCATGCATTGGTTTCAGGAAAATCTTAGAGTCGTTAGACCCGAATTCCAGGCAGGCAGGTCTAATGGAGAATGCCTGCAGGTCCCCTATTCACTTTACTGATACTAGCGTCAGAACCAGAGCAGTCTTCAGTGACAGTGACCGAATGCTGGTAGACTGTAGAGGCTCAAAAGCCCTCAGTACAGTGGGCAGATCCCATGAAGGGACAGTTAGAGGATGAGGCGGATTCAGCCTCCTGGTTCCTCTTAAGAAGTGGATAACCGTGCTGTTTCTGCCCACCGATTGGCCCGCAATAGGGGCATGAGAGGCCGCTATAGCCACCAAATATGCTTTGAGATTGGATGGGGAGCGTCCCTTATCCAGCAGCTCTTGCAGATATGACAACACCTCTGACAGATCAGAAGTAGGAGGGTCTTTGCCACGGTTTAGAAACAAAGCAGAGAAAATAGACCATTTAAGGGCGTAGATGTGTCTCGTAGATGGGGCACTAGCCTCCATAACTGTGTTAAAGACTCACTCTGGGAGGCTCGAAGGCTCCCGTCGAGTGGCCTGAGGTGTAGGCCCAATAGATCGGGCAGAGGGTGGCATATTGTCCCATTCGCTTGAGAGAGGAGATCCTGTCTCAAAGGAAGGGGCCAAGTGGCCACTACCAACTGCTGAGTCAGCTCTGATAGCCACAGCTGATTCATCCAGAGAGGGGCCACCAGGAGAACCTTGTGTTTTTGTTCCCTGATTCGCCTGATCAACTATGGGATCAGGGCGATCTGGGGAAATGCATAAAGAAGGAGGTTGGGCCAATTATGGGCCAACGCGTCCTTGGTCTTCGAATAATAAATTGGGCAGTTTGAGTTGTCTTCTGAGGCGAAGAGGTCTACCTCAGCCTCGCCAATGATCACCGAGATCCTCTGAATCATCTGCAGATGGAGCATCCACTCCTCTGATGGGACATTGCTCCTTGATAACATGTCCGTTCCTTGATTCAATTTGCCCAGTATATGATCTGCTCTCAGCGAGTGCAGGTTGAGTTGAGCCCATTCCAGGAGGCACTGCACCAGAATGAAGAGACACTTCGAGGAGAGGACTCCTTGGCGATTTATGTAAGACACCACTGACATTTTGTCCGACCGGATCAGCACATGGTGCCATTTTAGGACTGGCAGGAAGAACTGACAGGCTAAACACACTGCTAGCATTTCCAGGCAGTTGATGTGAAGCATTTCTCCGCCTTCGACCAGTGTCCAAAAGTCAGTATTCCTTCGCACAACGCTCTCCAACCTGTGTTGGAGGCATCTGTCATAACAACTGTCCTTCTGTAATCCATTCCCATGGTTACGCCCTGTTCCATCCAGCAAGAGCTCTTCCAGGGGGCCAGGGCTGTTATACAGGCCTGATTCACCCTGATCTGCATAGGATGGAACCCGTAGAGCCAGTGCTGAAGGGGGCGCATACGAAGCAGACCCAACTGTAGTGCTGGCGATGTCACAGCCATGAGGCCCAGCATCCTCTGAAACGTTTTGAGGGGCGAGTGGTACCAATCTTGAAGGAGGTTGCCAGCCTCCGGATGGCCAGATTCCATTTCGGTGTGACTAGAGCTCTCATTTGGGCTGAGTAGAAAATTGTTCCCAGGAATGATATTTGTTGGCTGGGGAACAACGCACTCTTGGCAAAATTGACCCTGAGTCCCAGGCGCTTTAGGTGGCTGAGGAGGAGGGTCCTGTGTGATACTAGCTCTGCCTCTGACTGGGCCAGAACGAGCCAGTCATCGAGGTAGTTGAGAATGCGGATTCCTATCTGTTTCAGAGGGAGCAGAATACTCATGAGTAATGGAAGAGGAAGTTTGCTCTCTTTTTGAAAATATTTGTGTTTTATTTTTACTGCTATAACAGCGGCTGATTGCTCGGCGCTTGAATGGACCCGTTGTTGCAAAAAAACACATTTTCCTCTGTACTCAGAGTTGAACGGGTTGTCAGGAGGTCTAAGAGAGGCTGCTTGTGAGGCGGTCCAGCCGTACGAAAAGAAAGTGATCCACGAGCGAAGAGAGGCGGGACTGGAGTTCTCGCAGTGAGAACATTCAGTTCCCGAGACCGCAGCTTCCATGTGGGATTTCCCTAAGAAGGAAATGCACTCGTTTTGGCGGGCTTTGTCACCATAGGCTTGTGCAGCTCCGCTGCTGAGCCATTGGTTCGTTTTTTATACACTGCACAAACCAATGGCCATGCAGTTTCACTGTGCGACTGAATAAAAAAAAAAATAAAAAAAAAAAAAAAAAAAACCTTTAAAAATACTGAAAGAAAAATATACACCTAGATTTCGCTTTGAGTTAGAAGGATCCTTAGTCGTACCTGTGCATTCAGGGTTGGAGCATTCTCTGCTCTCCGCCCAATGTCCTCTGCACTCAGATCCCCCATGAGCAGCTGCTGAGCACTGCCTCTTCCGCTGTTGCGTTCCATTGGCACAGGTCACTGAGCAATCACTCCACGCACTCCACTCCTGCCACTGCCCATCCACTGTGGGCAAAAACAGCATCCCAAATGGAGAAGAGAAAATTTTGAGAGAAGTAAGTTTCTTAAGCTGGGCTCAGAACATTTAGGTTTAGAATCTTTTGATTAAGTTAAATTTACCTGCCATATTGTCCAAATATAAAGTGAAGTGTGTAATTACTTTGCCACTAGTGGTATCAAATGGAATTGCAACCATTGGTCTGGTCCAACTTAGCAAAACACCTACTCAAATAATAGAGCATGTTGCATGCAACAGGTCATGGGTTTCATTTCCAGGGAATGCATTAACTAATAAAATGTATACCTTTCAGTGCAAGAGACTGTGGGTAAAATCTTTTGCCATATGCATAAAACATTAGTGGTGTTTTAGTATTTCATTTGCAGGGGTACAATTACTTTTCATTTCCAATGGTCCATATGATTTTGGACATGGGTAAACTAGCACCCACTTAGAACACCTTAACAAACTCATTGCAACATGCTAAAAATAAAAAAGAACACCTAAGCAATCACATAGCAATGCTAAAAATAAAAAAGAACACCTAAGCAATCACATAGCAATGCTCTGGAAACTAAACACAACAATCTTGCATCATGGTGGTACCTTCTGCCCTGCCATTAGCTCCAGGGAAAGAGGTAATGATACTGCCTTAGTGCCTTAGATAGCTCACTAACTAGCCAGCAGGATCGGACAGATATGATAGTAACAGAGAGAGAGAGAAAGAGAAAAAGCTACTTAGGGCTATAGTGAGAGGCTACTCCTATAGTGAATATTCTGGGCTTGTGGTTCGTTTCACTCTCAATCCAGAAGAAATTTGTTGAAAACAGTGGAGGCTTTTCATCACATCTGAACTCTGAGGTCAACTTTAAAAGCCTCAGACCAAAATATGCAAGCCAGAATCTGGCAACAGCACAAGCTCTGGGTGAGTTCATGCTGCAAAACACAACACAGAGGTGTTAAGCGGGGCTAATTGCTTCTTTTTTTTGCTGAATGGGATGAGACTTTTAAAGCATGAGACCAACAATAACCAAGATTAGACAATCTGTTACAGTACTTACCCATCTATAGTGTATAGAAACTCTAAGTGACTATCATTCACAGGCAATTGTGCTTATGCAATTTTTAGTTTAGCTCTATGGTAGGTTGAGTCTGAAATGGTGTGTCTCTCAGCCTTGTGGGTTTTATTGCACGCCACACGTGGCTGCTTTCAACATGCCAAGAAGCCTTGTGAGCGCATCCATTCCCTCTCTGTCCCACGTAATAAACTATTCCGTAATTGATCCTGTAATGTTCCACCGCTGGCAGCTGCTGCTTACTCCCCAGAGCCACCTCCATGTGAGATGAGCTTTGATTCTTTATAGACGGGATCAAACATTGAGGGGCTTCCATGTCAGGCCTAATTCCACCAAATCATTCTCGGAGGACGGTGGCTCACAACCACATCCAAATTAGTGGAGTGGTCTTCAATTTACAACAAAATTGATTACGGTTAGAGAATGGCTAGAAAAACAAGAGGCTCAGGGGAACATGGAGGCATCAGATTCGGAAAAGAGAGAGAATGACTCAATAGAGACGAGTCGAGAGACAAGATGAGAAAAGAAGAGAAGACAAAAGGAAAGACAAGAGGAGAAGAAACAATGCTCGAAAAGATGTGAGACAAGAAAAGAAAAGATGTGATAGGAGATACAGTCATGGCCAAAAATATCGGCACCCTTGGTAAATATGATCAAAGAAGGCAGTGAAAATTAATCTGCATTGTTAATCTTTTTGATCTTTTATTTTTTTTAAATAACAAAAATCTAACCTTTCATTAGATAATAAGAATTTAAAATGGGGGGAAAATATCATTATGAAATTAATGTTTTTCTCAAATACATGTTGGACACAGTTATTGGCACCCCTAGAAATTCTTATGAGTAAAATATCTCAGAAGTATATTCCCATTCATATTCACAATTTTGAGCACTCCAGGGTGATTATGAACATAAAATTATCCATCCAAGGCTTCCTGTTTCACAGAAATATAAATATGAGGGAAAACAAAGCCCAAATTCCCTTGAATTAGTGAAGTGGCTTTAAGAAAAGAGCTAGAGCAGTGAAAATTCCCATTTCCACCATCAGGGCAATAATTAAGAATTTCCAATCAACAGAAAATGTCTGCGTGGAAGAGGACATGTCTCTATATCGTCCTAATGCACAGTGAGAAGGAGAGTTTGAGTGTCTAAAGACTCTCCAAGGACCACAGCTGGAGAATTGCAGAAAAAAGTTGAGTCTCTGGGTCAGAAAACCTTAAAACAAAAATTGTCAAACAGCACCTATTGTACATCAGCACATGTTGTTTGGGAGGGTTTCAAGAAAAATTCTCCTAGCTTATCCAAAAAACAAACTCCTGCATATTCAGTTATCATACACGACTGGAACTTCAAATGGGACTGGCTTCTATGGTCAGATGAAACTAAAAAATTAGCTTTTTAGCAGCAAAGACTCAAGATGGGTTTGGTGAACACAGGGATAAAATGTACCCCATGTGTACAATGAAATATACTGCTGTATTTTTGATGTTGTGGGCCTATATTTCTGCTGGAGGTCCTGGATATCTTGTTTAGAAACATGGCATCATGGATTCTATCAAATACCAACAGATAAAAAAAATCACTAAGTGACTGACTCTCATAATGGGCCATGTTTGGATCTTCCAACCGTACAATAATCCAAACACAAACCTCAAAAACAACACAAAAATGGGTCACTGAGCACAAAACCAAGCTTCTGCTATGGCCATTCCAGTCCTCTGACCTGAACCCTACGGAAAATGAGAGGAGTGAACTGAAGAGGAGAAGCACCAACATGGAGCTGGGGAATCTGAAGGGTCTTGAGTGATTCTGGATGGAGGAATGGTCTCTGAATGTTCTCTAACCTCATCAGGCATTGTAGGAGAAAATTTTGACCTGTTAAACTGGCAAATGGAGGTTTCAAAAAGTATTGAATAAAAGGGTGCCGTTTATTGTGGCCAATGTGTATTAGAGAAAAACATTTATTTCATAATGATATTTCCCCCATTTTAAATTCTTATTATCCAATGAAAGGTTAGATTTTTGTGATTTTTTTTTTTTAAATAAAAGTTCAAAAGGATTAAAAATGGAGATTAATTTTCACAGCCTTCTTTGATCATATTTACCAAGGGTGTCAATATTTTTGGCCATGACTGTATGAGAGAAGAGAAGAGAAGAGAAGAGAAGAGAAGAGAAGAGAAGAGAAGAGAAGAGAAGAGAAGAGAAGAGAAGAGAAGAGAAGAGAAGAGAAGAGAAGAGAAGAGAAGAGAAGAGAAACAAAAGGAGAAAATTAGATAACAGAAAAGAGCACTGAAGAAGAGATATGAGATGAAAAAAAGAAAAGAAGAGCACAAAGAATATGAGACAAAATGAGACGAGATGAGAAGAGAAGAGCACAATTAAGACATGAAAGAGAAGAGAGGACAAGAAAACAGAACAGGAGAACCAAAAGAAGACAACAGATGAGAATAACACAATTATATAAAGCAAAAAGAAAGAAGAGCAGAAAAGAAGAGCACAGACAAAAGGAGATGAGAAGTGAAGAGCACAGGTGATAGAAGGTAATAGAAGATGGGATAAGACAAGAAGAGTGGAAAAGAATAGAGAACAATACAGAATGCAACAGAAAGTTAGAGACAAGAGGAGAAAAGGAAACAAGAAAACAGATAAGGTGAGGGAAGATGAGACAGAATGATTCGAGATGAGGTGAGATGAGACGCGAGGATGGGAGAAAGCAGTCATCTGAAGCACACAGACCTGGGCAGAGGGCAATGTTGCAGAGTTTGCTCTGGGTCTCGGGTCCCTCACACGCTCTTCCTCCATGCTGGGGTGGAGTGCACATCCGAGTGCGGGTGCGATGACCCCGCCCACAGGTGAAAGAGCAGAGGCTCCATGGAGACCACTCTTCCCACACACCGTGCACTGCCAACAGAGGACAAGAGTTAAGACACATACACACTGCTCATGGCACGCACACACACCCCCACATGCAGCCTCATGCAAATGCAGCAGTGAAACACCTCCAGCACTGACTCAGTGAGCCTGTTTATCAACAGCTGTTACACAGCTGCAATGAATCAAAACAACAGCATCATTTCCCCCTTTCTTTACAATTTACTTTTCCCAATCCCATACAACTCCACCCCCATCCCGAGCACCACGGCTGATGACATTCTTTTGTCTTAGCGTGATGAAAGACTTGCCGGGAGGGCTGCCGCAGCCATGCTGAATTCATCTCAGCTCTCTTAGCTTACTTATCAAAGTCCCAGGTGTGCGTTCTGCATGCGCACTTACTGGGGCTAAATCCAGTCATCAGTGTCAAGACTGCTGGGCACCGTTTCCCCTCCAAACATCAAATCCCCCTCTCTAATGCTCTTACTGTATAATGAAAACTCCAATCCCACTCAAAGAGCATTAATTAAAAACAAACTCTCACTGAAGCACTCATGGAAAGCCAGACTTTGCAAAAACCAGCTCAATGACTGACATTAACAGGAAGCTTTTTTATTTGCTGTTGGAATCTCATCTATAAGGAGATAAAAGGTGATGACACCAAACATATGCCATTCATTTTACTTGTATTTAAAGGTATTCAGATGGACTAGTGGGTTGTAAACCAAAAATTGGTTCTAATGGAATAGCAAAATAAAGTATTTTTAAAGTTTTGTTTTCTTCAAGGTCTGTACATCCAGTTCTACTGTTTTTTATGCTTATTTATTTGAAGTTAGCTACACTACCAAAGAATTTAATACTTTTATTCAGCAATGCTTAATAATGCTTAATATTTTTGGTTTCAACATTGATCATCATAAGACGTCACTTGAGAACCAAATCAGAATCCTATAATGATTTCTGAAGGATCACATGATCCAGAGTAATGGCTACTGGAAATTCAGCTTTACATCACAAAAATTAATTACATGCTAAAATATTACAATAGAAAACATTGATTTTTAATTGTACAATAATTCAGATTTTACTGTATTTCAATCAATAATTGCAGCCTTGGTGAGCATAAGAAAAATTTTAGAAAAAAAAACTACAATATATATATAATATATATATATATATATATATATATATATATATATATATATATATATATATATATATATATATTTTATTATATATATAATAGTATTAGTATTATAATATATTTTATATATATATACTATATATATATATTATATATATATATATATATATATATATATATACACACACACACCATTGACTGGTAGTATAAGATAAGTAACTGCCAACATGGTCAGCTTTTTGGACGTCCCTTCATCAATAATGAAAACCAAGGAAAAAACTATCCAATACAACATGAAATTTAGCCAATTATCCTATTTAGCCATGTTAATTCAGTTTATTTTACTATATCAAAATTTCCTTTTTAAAGTCATTTTAGCTCATTTTATGTACTGTGTTGGATCACCACTTAATATTCAATTCAATTCAATTAAAAAAAAAAAATGTTTGATTTGCCTCAAAAAAATGGGCAATGTGAATTCACTGGGATGAGTTGCATCTTTATTTTGAATTTCTCTATATATGCAGCTGACTATATGAACTTTCCTAATCTATAAAACATACCGTAGTGTAAAAGCCTTGTGTACTAGTACATAACTTATTCCCCAAATGCTTTTATTTTGCTGCATATCACAGTAAAATGATGTAAATAAGGGTTGCCCTCAAAAGAAAAGCAATGTTGTGCTCAATTAGGCTGCTGTCCAAGCTAGTCCAGAAGGGGAATACTGTAAATGGTTTTATTTGAGCATTCAAGAGACATGGTGGTCTTATTTCCAATCCCTTAAGCTCTGATCTAGCCTTATGTCATTTATATGTGCCTCCAAGCCTTTTCCAATACCAAACTGATCTGAGAAGATTTTTTGAGTTGGTTTTGAGAAATTCTGCACTCAGTTGCAAATGTGAATACCATTTTTAATCTCGGATGTGAAGCAGTATAAATCCTTCCCTTGACTGTAAGTAAAAAAAAAAAAAAATACATTTCATAGCCATTATATAGATAGACAGACAGACAGACAGACAGACAGACAGACAGATAGATAGACAGACAGATAGATAGATAGATAGATAGATAGATAGATAGATAGATAGATAGATAGATAGATAGATAGATAGATAGATAGATAGATAGATAGATAGATAGATAGATAGATAGACAGACAGACAGACAGATAGATTGATAGCATGGTCAAATGGTTTCATTATCAATAATAATTTAAGTTAATTTGCTGGGTAACCCACATTAATTTAGCCATGTATAAAGTCTTAAAAGAGCTGAATTGCCACTTTTAGAGCTAATGGTGTAAACAAAACAAGTCTCTTTTCATGCCCTTTTACTTAAAATAAAAATCCAGTGAGCCTGTGACATAAGTTCAATGCTGCTGAGGTAACATGTAAACAGCATTAATTTATTGATACCAAAAGTCCTAAAGGAGCTGAACTGCATTTTCATAGCTCATGATGAACAACAAGCCTCTTTTCACGCCCTTTACTTGAAGTAAAAATCCAGTTAGCCAGTGACAGCAAGTTCAATGGTGCTGAAGTATCGTTGAACCCAACTCCATTAAGATGGCACCTCAGAAAATGATGAATTAAAGGTCGATACCTCCCGTAATTAAAGATTTTAAAACAAGAAGGTAATCCAGGTCGCTTTTCTGGCCTCAGGGGGATAGATTAGTCCTTTTCCCCTTTCTTTTAAATTTTTTATCTGCATAAACCAACAAACACTCTCTCGCTTTGTATTACAGCAAGGTTTGTGTTGGAATTATATAAAAAGCTTGGCTAAGACACACTGTGAAGATGGACATGAAAAGAGTGGCAAAGAATGAGAAAACTGATGAAGCAACTTATAACAAACGAATGACAAGATGAATGACTAAATACACAAGTGGAAAAATCAGAGCAGACACAAAGATAAATAATAATTCTGAAAATTATAATGATACATTTCTCATAAATACATAACATAAAGCAATAACAGCAAATAAATAAATAATGACAGCAATTTTCTGCCCTGAATGATGAAAGATACAGTTCTGAAGTCCAATGTCTGTGACTAACACTACCTGGGCAGGGGGCAGTGTTATTGCACACCCTGGATTCTCTTAAAGGGCCGCTGCAGTGTGATCCGTATGGTGAGACACATGTTCTTGTTCGCACCTGCGACCCTTGACCGCATGTAACTGAGCAAGAGCTCCACTGGGACCACTCCTCAGCACCAGGGTCACCTGTAGGAGAAGGGTGACACCAGTTAAAAGCAGTAACATGGTCATGTGACACCCCGAGGGGGTGGAGCCAGTAGGAGCAGGAGGGGCCTCACTAAGTTACACACTAAGAAGCCACAGTAAATCTTAAAGGCTCCAAGAGCAATTGGGATGAGCTCAAAATGGAGCATCAGGTCTTATTTGATATGATCCAGCCTGAATGACTTTCATTGTCCGAGAGCAGAGATGCCCAGTCCTCCTCATAGAGATCTACTTTTCTGCAGAGTTCAACTCAAATACACATATTAATTAAGATCCTTGATTAGCATGGTTTAGATGTGTTTGCTTTTCCAAAACTGGAAAAAGGCTAACATCCTGTCTACTAAGGTTTAATTTAATCAGAAATGGTCTGGTCTTAAAGGAACAGTTCTCTCAAAAATGAGTCTTCATTTACCCACCGTCATGTCATTTACTTATATTTGAAAGAATGTTTCAGCCGCTTTTGTCCATAGTATGAAATTCAGTGCATTTCAGAACAACACTTGAAATTACTGACTTTCACTTTATGGACAAAAAATAAATACATAATTGGCATTTTTTCTAAATATCTTCTTTTATGTTCCACAGACAAAGGTCATTCAGGTCTGTAACGACAATAGGGTAATAACTGATGATAGAATTTTCATTTTTGGGTGACCTGTCCCTGCTTATTTCTTACAGTGCTCTGTGTGTGGTTGCTTATAGGAATAAAAATATTGTCTGACAGAGCAATTGAAAGTTTAGTTTATAAATATTATTTATAACTTATGATGATATAGTATAAAACTTAATAAGTTATGATTCCATTTCAGCTGAGAAATAAGCATTAAGTATTCATTAGGTTATCTCTAAGCTCACTTGAATTTGTTCTAGATCATTATACATGACATTATGGTGCAGTTTCAAACCGGTTTCCTTAGGACGTACTTTTATACGGACATGCGGTCTGTTAAATCATTGACTGACTGGGAAGCAAAATCTGCCTTTGATTTCAGACACAGCTAAACTCTGCAGGAAGGAAGATTTCTAGAAGCACAAATGTGCAAACTTGTCCTGGTGGATGGTCCATATATAATAATGGCATTAAACATAATACAATCTACAAATATATTGAAAGATTTTATTGACAGATCAAAAACCTGATTGGCATTTATGAATGATGCATCTTTGCATATTCAAAGCAGGATCATATCCATCTGAATATGTGGCTACAAAATAAATATCATAATGGAAGCTTTTATTATATTAGCATCCTAAAAGTACTAAGGTTTAAATTCATATTTATATTTTAAAATCATACATGCAACCAATTAGATGAAATAAACTGAAAGGAAAAAGGCAAACAAAACTAATAGATGAAATATATAAAATATGGTAAACTATGCAGAATGCATGCAACATGGCTTCTAAAAGTTAGAGAATGATCTTTGATGGGAGTTAGTTTTCTACTAACTAAAGTTGCACAGAAGAACAGACCTCTGGCCCGCTGTCTAGACTGCGCTTCACTCTTTTAGATCTCAGATCTTCTGGATTTATGCTTAAGCTTCTTGTCTCTTTGAAGTGAAATCAATTAGAATTGGAGATTTTAGAGAGAAAAGGGGGATGGTTTGCATTTCCCCCAGCATATTCAGCAGATCACAGCAATTTTCGGCAGCGCTGGTCACATTTGAGAATCACTTGATGTAAGAACTTTTTATGTAAAATCCAAACAATCAAAGCTGTTAGAAGGACCATTTGATTATGGTTCTGAGCTGGAAACATTATGATTTACCAACTGTAATGTCAATTCAATCATTGGCATTGTTTGCTGGCATTAGAATACATGATTGCTAAATAAAGTTGATATAATTGTTGGTTTAAAAGCATAGGCTGCTTTCTGGCAAACACATTTTTGAGATTAGCTTTGTGCTTTATATCTGTTCACTAAATATTACACTCTGGATCGCCTGTAATTCCCAATGAGCAATTGCATGGCCAGACTAAGCACTAATAAGTCATTTGATTTCCAGAGAATTTGACATGCAAGAAAACTGTCTCCCTAAAAGCACATGTTATCATGTTATCCACAATATAACAATCCAATTGCCATGTGATGCTGAATAAACGGATAGTATGAGAAGGAAAATATTCAACTTAAACATTTAATGTTTTAATCAACAAATAATTGATATCATTACGTTTTATTTATTTTTATTATTTTTAAGTCAAGTCTCGTTTAAACAGTTTAGTTAAAACCGAATGAGCATTAAATAATTTAGGCTTGTATGCTCAAAATGTATGCACATTTTTGGTTGCTTGTACACTCAAGATTGCTTTGTTTGTTCTAACTTCCAGAGAATCTACTGGCAATGACCTTGGGTACATATGGGCAATTTCCTCTGCCATTCTCAGAGATTAGATTAGATTGAAAGGTGGATCAACTCTGGATGAAGTGGTACAACAACTCAGACAATCTGAAAATGAGGAACTAAATGCAGGATGAATGACATTCTGTACAGATTTTCATTTATAAATGGAAATAAATAAACACATAAACGACTGATTGGAATGGAAACAAGGTTGTTAAGGTTTAGTATGCACAATGATTTGCAACTTAAACGATATTAAGTGCTACACAAATGTCACAAATATACAAAAGGTGCAAAACTTAAAACAAAATAAGATGGCTGCTTAACGTCCCTCCCCATAATAGCTAGAGATCATCTAGAGTACATGCAGGAAACAAATAAAAACAAAAAAGAAAAACAGGGAAATTAAAGCAAAGGGAAAGAAAAGGAAAACATCTTAAAGTTTCTACAGGCCTTGTTTTTTTTTTTTTTTTTTGGCACTTTAAAAGGTAATATATCAGGGTTATTTCACATCTAAACAGCTGGATAACCATAAATGTTTACTGTTAAATGTTAACCATTTAATTGTCACTTAATTAATCTATGTTTTAACAAGTCTGGGCTTTTAGTGGTTAAAAAAGTCATCAAATCTATCAAAACAAATAGAAACCAGAAGTCCAATTGAGTATGGTATAAATTTGCAGAAATGGCCAATTCTGTCGTTTTTCCTCAATGTATTAACCAAATGGAAGAGGGACGAAAAAATAAATATGGTAAATAAACACTGTCACTTAAAGGTGCAGTACAGAAGATAGCATGCAAGTGACTTAAGATGAAAATTAAGTTTAGTTTACATAGGAAAAGAAAGAAGCATAACTATTGTATTACCAGTTTGTGCCATAAATTTAGCAGATTCATCTCGCTCCTGTAGGCCCTTTGTGTCATGTACTGATCTTGGCCGCTGACTTTTTACTGTATGTTCTCCGATCATTCCATATTCTAGGGACAGAATAGAGGTTCATGAAAACTAGACTTTGATACAAAATCTTCAGAAAGAGAGAGAGAAAAGGGAAAAAGAGCTTAGCACAATTCTGGAACGTAGAGGTGGCTCACAGTACATGGTTTTAAAACAAAATAAAAGTATATCACACATGGACAACTTTATTTAACTTGTCACTCTTGTCTTTTAGCTTTAGCCTTTCTAGGAAAGCAAAGAACAGTGCACAGAACGGTTTATCAGTGGTGAGCTGGGAGTATTAATTAAGCTTAGAAGCACAGTGAATGACACATAGAAACACATGCAAAATCAACTTACATTAGTGCTCTGCATTTAACATCCGAAGACGCTGAATTAACCTCCACCCCTCCCCTCCCGAAAAAAAAAAAAAAAAGAAAGAATAAAAAAAAGAGAAAGGAAAATGTGTAAAAAAAAAAAAGAAAGCCAAGAGTGAAGGAAGGGGGGTGTGGCGCAGGGAAGCCGGCCCGGTGTCATGGTCCATGCTAACCATTAGGCCCACGACTCCCTCCCACTTAAGTGCCTGCTAGAAACACAGATCCAGGCTTTTGAATTAACCTCCAGTTAAAAAAGACCCAGAATTAGTAAAAAAAAGGAAGGAAAATGTGCCGTTATATCTAGCCACAGAATATCGAGGGAAAGATGAATTTATGCCTGCTCGCAGGCTTTTGGAATAAATTAGTAGTTGCTAAGCTGTGCCGTATCAGAATAATCACTCATTTTGGATTAATTACACTCTTTTCAGCACAACAATATGGCTAATTTCTCTTTGTTCTTATCAGTATCAATTAATTCATTTAAGCTGTTTTGTCAGAAAACAAATAACTGTCCTCATTCGAAAAGCCACACTGGGAGCGTAACTGTTACCCTTTTTGAAACTTCCTTCTATTTTTACTTGTCTCAATCCATGTATAAAACATTTGTTTTTATCTTTAGGGGGTTTTCAGTACATGGTTCATAGATGGAGTTAAAACAGATCAAAAGCAGTAAGACACAGCCATGCTTCCATTGCTAATTGGGAATTACTTCATTGATGTGAGAGGTAAAAGAAGGCACGGTGTCTTTTACTTAAAGTTTAACACCCTAAAAACAGAAACCTTGATGATGCAACAGCGAGAAGCAACGGTTTGAGGTGAAAGGCTGTGTTTAAAAAGCTACACTGAGTATAATGCAGTTATGGAAGACTTCAGGCCTGCAAGAGCCATTTGGTCATACACACTTTTATGGCTCTGTCCTTGACCCAAGTGGGCCCAGAGCATTTCCCCACTCCCTTTCTGCTTTCTCCAGTACAACTTAAAAAAAAAAATAAATAAATAAATAACACAATTTCAAAGCACTGCCTCGCCCGTGCCCACAGAACAGAACATACTGTATAAATTATAGCAATGTCACACTGCAACATAAGTCAGAAAAACATTAGTGTGGGTGCACGGGGCTGCCCTCAAGCAAGACATTTTTATTTCTCTGACACAATGCCACACTGGAACTGCATTTGAAGATGTTACAAGTGGGAATGTGTGTATGGATTATAAATAAGGAATTTTCTACATTTTGCTGCTTTAGAGAAATATGCAGAGATCAAAAAAAGTAACAAACCAATATGTGGTGGATTTTGAGCTAATTTTTTGGCCAGAAGTGACCGTTTAAGCTAATACACCTTAATAATGGATGTGTTTCTTACAAACACACCTTTTCGCCTCACAAGACATTCATTGATGGACTGGATGTTTTAATCAGCTGTTAGTACTCATTCTGACAGCACCATTCATTGCAGAAGATCCACCAAATCCGTTTTGAGACTCTATTTTTAGCAGATTTTCAGCAAATTTCTATTTTTTGGGTGGACTTTTCCTTTACTGGAGTATCTCACCTAAAAAAAACAAGTTAACAGGCTATCATCATTTAATCATGTTATTCAAAACCCACAACTTTCTCTTCTTCCGTTGAACAGAAAAGGTTAAAATTTGAAGAATGCCAGCATTGCTGGTTTTTGCCATATAAAGGCATGTGCTGTCTAGCTCTAAAATGAAAAGAAAAAAAGCATCATAAAAGTGGTCCATACATCTCCTATGCTATATATTCTAAGTCTTCTGAAGTTTTCTGATAGCTTTGTGTGAAGAACAGACTTACATTTGAGTCATTTCTCACTGAAAATCATAACCTCTGCTAGCTCTCAAATAAAATATGCCACCTTCAGACACAGGGACAAGAAATCTTGATGTCACTGGGAGCAACAAGGGGAGCTCATGAGTAAAAGATGGGAGCATTTCTTAAACAGCACTTTAATATGAGAACAACATGATAGTTTCTCAGTTAATATTTTGTCTAGTAGAAATTAGTCAATAAACAAACACATAAGTATATAAATTAATGGATTAAAAATACACCATAAGTGCAATACAGTCTCAAATGTTACTAAATGTTTCGATGAGATTCATGTTTAGACACTGATGAATTAGGATATTTGAGGAATACTTTTTTTTTTTTTTTTTTTTCTTGTGGTTGCTGAAGAAAAAATTTTTAAATATTTTTCAGAGGAGATATATATATTTTTTTAGTATATAAGGGGATTTTAAAAAATAGCTCTTTAGAGAATAGTCTAAAAATTCTGTCATCATTCTCTAACCCTTAGCTCATTTGAAACCTGTATGTCTTTCATTCTTCTGTGGAACACAAAATGAAGATCAATGGTTTCCACTACTATTATGGACCCTTCAAAATATCCTCTTTTGGGTTTCACAAAAGGAAGTCACACAGGTTTGTAACGACATGAGTGTGAGTAAATCATGACACAATTTTCATTTTTGAGTGAACAGACCCTTTAACACCATGATTGTACCTGAAAGCTGTAATCTTTATTTTCTCAGCTGAAAAGACCAGTGGTCATCAGTACATATTGTGGGATTGCTGGTGCTCTCATTATGTCTATTAATTAGCTCATTAACTTCCACTGTTTTCCAGCTAGAGTAGTATCGACACAGCACAAACCAGAAAAAAAAAAAAAAAAAAACAAGCCAGGCTGGTTTATTTTGGTCTTTTCAGCAGAGATTACAAAATATCTTTTGGGACACAAGCAATATACTTCAGTATCAGAGAAAATGCATCCATGTCGTCAGAGAGAGACGTTCCCATTAGAGACAGTAGGCTATATCAGGCTACATTGATTGTGTCTCCAATTGTTCAATGGAAGAATAACAAAGTCTCTACAGACCTAATGAATCCTTTAGCATAACTTCTACAATAGCATGTTTCCATGGCAACAGTGAGTCAGAGAATGAGAGGGGAGAAAATTTTAAAAAGTTAAAACAAGTTAAAATAACAATTTAAAAAGGGATTTATTAGTGTAGATTCATTGTATTTTGCTTTCTGTCAGCAAACAGTTATAAGTCAGTGAAATGTCAAGTAAAGGAAGCTAATAGTCATTCACATTTAACAAATATCACTTATGTGGATTATTAGCAGTATTTTAATTGACACTCTTTTGCTAAATTTTAAATCACATGCACAAATAAATAATGGCCTACATGCATTATTAATCACTAGGAGTGAGAACTGTGTTGCTTGCAGTTATTTTGAAATGTATCATCATTTACTTAATTTCAATTTAATATAATTACAAGATCTACAATAGTCTTTTCCAGACCAGCTAAAGGGTCACATGTCTTCATGCATTGCCCATGAATACTGCCATACATTTAAAGATTAAAAAGGTTCTAAATATGCAGGGGTTCAATTGGGCTAGGGCCGTCCAAGGCTGAGCCCGGCACATGGCTTAGGCTGGTAACTCATTAATAAACATTTATCATATATTTTCAACAATATTGAGCTTGAAAGACACTCGGGACAGTTGACAAAAAGTTGACTTTTGTAACTTTAATTGGAAGGTTTCATCTGTATATGTTTATACAGTGAAGACTATCCAGTATTATTTTACATTTGATTACTTTATTCAAATTCTGTAATATTTCTGTGTCTAAATATTATCATTAGACCTACCTGAAAACTTAAGTCACTGATTTTATTGTCATCAGATGTAGCTTTGCACACTGCCAACATCTAGAATTATTTTGATCAGCATTTTAGTGTTAATAACAGAGGGCTCTCTTAACTTGTTATATTTAACAGTTTGTCATTTGATATGATATTTTGTAGGCTTTGCATACACATGTGCATCCCTTGAAAGCCTGAAACGACAGACCCCCCCCCCCCCCCCCCAGTCCCCTGATAATACGTATCCGTTTGGAAATCAAGTGGGAAGTTTTGCAACCTTTTTTGTGAGTTTACAGTAAGCACAGCTGAGGCCAGGGGTTGAAATCACGGGTTTCAAACCAAAAACATCACCTTGATGAAGAGCTCATCAAACACATCCCCAACATCACTGAACAAAAGGTGCTGCTGAAAGCTGTAATCAAGGCAGCTGTGAGGTTTGAAGTGTGAAGAATGTTGTGAAGAATACCAGGTTCTTTAGTAAGTGTGACCACACATGAGACCTTTGCTCTGAGAAAGTCCATCTCTCAGAGCACTAGGATGAAACAGAACTGTACACTACAAATAAGGGTGTTTCAATATGACTCTCTAATACACATACTTTTCACATTCTCACTAGTTTATCTATTGCATCTAATAACAGTGAACAAAGATGTTATCAGTAGCGGCTCCTGACTGTAAATTTAGGTGGGGCAGATTCTGTGACGTAGTGCTAGTTTATAATAAACTCAAGAAAGCTTATAGTCTTTATAGTCTAACACATGCACACACACTTTTGGCAGAGATCTAATGTCCTTGCGTTATTCAGCCTGTGGGCAGCATGTTAATGTTGACTGACAGGCTCAAAGTACACACACACAGTATGCTATAGAATTATTGCCTTAATACTATCTCCGAATGTTGATTTAGTTGTAGAGGAATTTAAATGGGTCCTATTATGCTCTTTCACAAAGTCTTGATTTTGTTTTGGGGGTGTCCTAGAACAGGTTCTCATACTAGGTTGTTCGAAAAACAGATTATTTTTCACATATTACAACACCTTTCTCCCTAGTCTGGCATGAACGGCTCGAATAGTTCCTGTATCAAATAAAAGCCAGCCTTCTGAAATATGAAATGTGCTGTGATTGGTTAGCTGGGAAAAACAGACATGCCAGCTATAGTTACTGACCTGATGCAGACACATACTGTATAGCTGAAGCTGACTGACATTGTCTTGGTCTCAAAACTGCCCAAATGGCTCTCAGTGAGAGTGTGCTGCAGTTCCACTTTTCACCCCAGATTTACATTGTGGGAGTTCAGGAGGACACCGGCACGACTGCCCCACTTAGTATCATTTTACGTATAGTACCTGCCGAAGCTTGCGATGAATTTTAATAAATCCTGTGCATTTTATGACTTAAAATTGTCAAGAAAATCCAAAAAATATTTGTTGCAGAATAATGAACACATTTACAGTTTATTATTTATTCAGTTTATATATAGAGGTCTATATTTTGTGTGAATATTTTTGTGTGGCTCTGCCCCACATGCTCTTACAGACGAGCTGCGCCTGGGTTTCATACAGTAGAAGAATTTTGTCTTCATTGCCCTCCCACAAAGCCATTTTTTTTTAATTAAACGGCCATATCCCTTGTCTCGCCAAAAATGTTATAGCTGGTGTTCTAGGGTTTTTTCACACTTTTTGCATGATTTGTTAAAATTGCAGCTTCACTACAAATAAAAAATAAAAATGTGATATTTACTTTTCCTTTGTTGTCTTCACACCTCACATTTCACATATTTCATCTCAAGATGTTCTTTACTGACACTGCTGTCTCCTTGGTAACCAAGTTTCTTCAACTTTTGAAAAGACTAACTTTACAATTTTTTTTTTTTTTTTTTTTTTTTTTACAAAATGTAAGAAATGTGTGCACCTTTTTTTAAGCTAAAAATGCAGAAAATGTTTCTGTAAGGATATGTTTAGGGGTAGGGTTGGTGTTGGGGGGTAGAAAATACAGTTTGTACAGTATAAAAACCATTACACCTATGGAAAGTCCTCGAAAACTTTAATGTGACCTTCATATAAATCTACTAGAGATATAAGTGCCCAGAAGATGAAGAAACATACAATCGTTACACCCGTAGCAGAGTAATTATTTACATGGCTCTTTATTTATTTTTATGCTTGTTTGGTGTGACCCGTGTGCTGCTTTTGCCTTGATATACAGAAGTGTAAAGCTCTTGAGGTCTTGAACTACGAAGAAAAAACATCCTGTGAGATGATGCAGGGCCACATTAAAAAAAAGAAAAAAGAAACAGTTCTCGCTTGATTAATGGTTTAAGAAAACTCAGCTGCAGGTACCACTGTCCTTGGTTCCATCAGAGGTACAGCACGGGGTGCTGTCAGAACAAAGCCAATGGCCCACAGCAGCTGTGGTGATCCAACATGAACCAGAGGCACGAAGCTCAGCCCAAATGTTCAGCTTCTGATGCTGGAACAGCAAGAATTTTGTGCAGTCTTCCAAAGTAACTACTCATGATAGATAGCATCCAGATAGCATAAGTATCTATGTGCTGGCCCACTATCCATGCTAGATGGGAATAGATAGCTCTGCTCTTTACTCTGACAATGACTTGAAAAATAGGGGACATGCCATCTAAAGGGATTCACCCCGAGTGATTCAGACTCCAGCTTGCTTTTTGTGGCTTAAGAGCAACTAAATTATATGTAGGCTTGTTCTGACAAAAAAAAGAGATGCTGCTCTATCCAAACACCCAGAATGAGAGGAAGTGGATGAGGGGGGAGAGAAAAGCGAGCAGGACACCCGATGGAAAAACCAAGAGAAAAGAACATGAAAAAGATACATGCATAAAGGCCTCGAGATCCATTCCCAGTGTCATACATGAAGGAGAAACATACATATTCAAAGCACGGAAAGCCTTTTAAATTATGATGATGTTGAAATCCTGCATAAAATGAGGGAAGTGATGAATGTTCACACAAGATAATGATCCAGAGAGAGGGAGAGTGTCGGCTGGATGTTTCAAAAGGTTGCTTCTGCACGCTGTAATCTTACAAAACACACCGAAAGCTCATGTTATTGAGAACATGCTCTGTGAATGGTTTTCCTCGGGCGAGAGGTGCTTAACGGCAGACCGGAGGCATAAATAGGGCCTTGTGAAATTCAATGAAGTCCATTATTCTATGAAATATTTACTGACAATATGGTTACAGCTACAAACAGTGACAGCGCAGACATAGCTACATGACTTGTTCTTGTACCAAGACAAATTTATGCATAATACACTTGACAACAATTCAACTCTAAATTTGATCTTAGACTCTGTAACCCAGTGTCCTTTTTATGATTATGATTTTACCTCACAGCTGTTATGTTGATTTTCTGTGAGCTGCAGGGCTGCAGTAGTCGTTAAAATTCATGATTTCTCTGGGTGCAAGAAATAAGTGCAAAAATTTCCAATGAAAAATAGTACTGAAAAAAAATCTCTTTAATATCCAAATTGTTTCTCCCAGGGAACAATAAGATAATGAGATTAAATTGAGAGCAAATAGAGATGTTTGCTGAAATGCATATCAAAAGGTTTTTTTTTTGGTAATATTTTTTTTTTTTTTTTTTTTTTTATAGCTCAATACCAGGGCTATTCAATTGGTGGCCTGGAGGCCCAATCCGGCCCACCAATCATCTCATCCGGCCCGAGGAAATTTTTCCAAAAGGTTGTCGGTTCGATTCCCAGGGAACACATGTTAGGTAAAAAAATATTAGCCTGAATGCACTGTAAGTCGCTTTGCATAAAAGCGTCTGCTAAATGCATAAATGTAAATAAAATAAAAGCAATTTATTGGAGTTATAAAGTGGCACAGTTGCAGCTACACAGATTACATAATATAGGCAAAATATGGTCAAGTTTTCCTTCTGAAGTTCCAAAAGGACAATATTTAATACTGCAAGTTTGCAAAGAGAAACACACTCATGTCATGCTTGAGGGGGAGGTGTGAGAGATGGCCAATGTCATAAGTTTCCATTCAAAATTCAGCAGCTTCTACTTTACATCAATAGACTGCTAATAAGATTAGCATTAGCTCTGACAAACGTTTGAAACCAACATTTCAAATGCCTCTACTGTAAGTGCCTGGAAAGAAGGAGGTTGAGGCACTGTGAGAGCTTATACATACAATTAATTTAGTTACATTTATTCAATTTGTCAGATTACATCAGGGTTTGTTGGAAAATCGAACCAGACTGCTTAAACAAGACTTGACAAATGCAGATTGAACATGTTCAGCCGGTGAAATTACACACGCTATTCCAACAAAACTCAACAAATGTTGGCGTTTGAGGGGGCAGTGCGAGATAGCTGTAGAAGTTGTAGCTTCTTTCTAGGGTAATTGAAAAAAAATTCCCTTTGGTTTGCTGTTTTATACTAGAAGGGATTTCCTTAAGTTTCAGCAATTCAGAAAATGCTGATAGGTGCTTTAAATTTAGTTGAAATGAATTCTTGGCTTCCTTGTGCATAATCAAACCTTATTCCCATCAGAAAATACAACTGATAGCCCACTGTCTGGGTTGTAGGTCTTGCTTATAGGTTTATCTATTTTTAATGGCCTACCGCAAAAATAAACCTCTCTCTAAAGGAACCATTTTGTCTACTGCAGTGTATGGGAGAGAATGTGATGCAGTGTCACCGACTTTTACATAAACCGACCTGTCAACACAGAGAAAAGGGAAACATTCGTGCTCCAGCATCTAACTCAGATTAAAAGCAGCCAGATGGGAAGACAGAGATTTATCAACACCTTAAAGAACCTTTCAAAGCTGTGCCTCGTACATCACTTTCAGTTCTTTCAAGACAAGCAGTTCACCCTCCCATCCAGTCACAAATCTCGCACCGTGGAACCACCACCTCAGACAGAAACCAACCTCATTTTCAAGGCGCACTTATGGTTAACCCAGAATGCACCTGGAATTACTTAATGGTCCATGAATCATGACAAGAATGGCTCCTTTACAAACAGGTCTGCACCTGTTTCCTTCACTTGTCGTTGTACATTGTACTGTACTTTCAAAGTTTCTGAAAGATTTCAGGCCTCTTTTGTGGTGAGCAATTGTACTCGGCCTTGATTTAAGTGGAAAAGCTTTTTCAAAATAACTCAGCGATTCTTTTCGAAAGGGTTACAGCATAAGGTGGGAGGACATTTTTTTTCCGACTGGAACTGTCCGCCCACTGCTCTCGCTGCTGGCAATCACATTCAATTCAGCCTAAATGCTTGCTGTATAGAGCTGATGCTCCACGCTGGGGACACGGGGATTTAAGCCAAATAAGCGAGCTGAAATACAATTGTTACAAAACTGCTGTGGCGGGGAGATGAGATTCCTGGTTTCTCGAAAGATTTCTCAAGGCGTCACTATCCAGAATATTTCAGTACAGGCCAATTACTAAAAAAAAAAAAAAAAACAGTAAAAAACAGCAGTATTACTTGCAGTCTAAAGCAGTGTCACGCAATGATCCACTACGTTCAGCTTATCATGTGAATATTTCATTCAGCCAATGATAATAACAGTTATAAAGCATATGGGCACGGATCGCAGACCTTCTGTCGAGGAGGGAGGTGAGAGAAATCATGAGGTTCAAATGACAAATAGCCTGCCAGTCAACAAACCCTGCATCCTCATATTGTTTCAATACAACACTGACACACAGTCTCCTCTAAGCACACAGACCTTTGAAATAGTCTTTTAAAGGACAGATCCACACTTATCCACAAACCTATTGAGCTGCCTACCGCCTACATAAGCAGCTGCTTTAAGACAACATCCTAAATGAAATATAATGCTCTGTACTGTAAATTCAGAAAGTATAACATACTCAGTCATACTCAAACTGATTTCAATTAAGATTTCAATTAGCATTTTGCTCAGTTAATTGTGTGATATTCTAATAATCATTCAAATAGCTTGCATTGTGTAAAACAGTCAATAATTCTAAATCAATAATTTTTGGTATTGAAAGAGTTATATGCCTAAATATATTTATAATAAAAGTTTATTTTCTTTCACTGCATCCACTAGCCTACCAGTCAAGAGTTTGGGGTCAGTTTATTATAGTCAAATTATTATTTTCATTCAGATAGAATGTATGAAATTAATCAAAAGTGACAGTAAAGACATTTCAGATAAACGCTGTCTTTTTAAATCTTTCTGTTTATCAAAAAATCTTGAGAATGAATAAGCAAATGTAACTGGTGATTGGTGAGCAATTGTTATCGTTTGAAGTGATAGCTCACCCAAAATTAAAATAATTAACTAATGTCGTTGAAAAACTGTTTAACATACTTGAGACACAAAAACAAAAAAATTTTTGAAGTACGTTCTGACCACTATTTTCCACACAATAAAAGTGTTTTCCTCCACCGAAGCTCTGAAATTGACTACATATCAGAACTGTTTGGACTAAAAATTGCTTGTCAGCAGAAGATTTTCAGTTAATGACAACTTTTTCAGTCTATTTCTTACATAAAGCTATCATACGCCTTCAGAAGGCTTGGAATATGGTGTTTAAAAAATTGTATGGACTAATTTTATGATATATTTCAGAGCTTGAACAATTCAATCTCCTTTCACTTACAAAGAAAATAGCAGCTTGAATGTAACATTTCTGGTCCACAGAAGAAAGAAAATCATATGCGGGGTGAGTAAATGACAGTATTTTCATTTGTAGGTGAACTATCCTTTTAAGTGAAGTGTTTAGTAATCCTCTAACCCACTTCTCAAATAGTTGACACTTTAGGCAGAACTATATCTTACCATCTCTCCAGGAGTCAAATATTATGCTTGAGTGCTCTGATAGTCAAGGAAGTGGACTGTCTGACTAACTGATGTGTGTAACCTTGCATGAAACGAGTCTCCTCTTTCTTGCCTAGCCCCAGTCTCCAACAACCCTGATCTGAGCAAGTCATCTCATCGCATAACTCTGTCCAGCATGCAGCTCGTAAGAGGTTCCACACAACGGCAAAAAAGTTCTTCACTTTAAAGCAATGAAAAGCCACATCTCGACCTTTCTGTATAAGCTGGGAACATTCTGGCATCCGCTTTGAAGTGTGATGGCAAAATCAATCCGAGATGGCTCACAGTTTTCAGGCTTCACAGAGAAAGGGATGGAGTTGTTGGCAAAGAGCGCTGGCTGTACCAAAATGTTTTTTTTTTGGATGATCAAAGCTGTGTTACGGGTAACGTCAATTTCAGAGTGTATTATCAGCATAATCTGGTGAATCAAGCATGTAATTGTTAAAGCCTCTTTTTACAGAATGCCACATCCCCCTTAACTCAGATTTTATACAGCACACTAGGCATTATAATGATTTTGGCCAGAGTGACGTTAAAGATAGGCCCTGTTTCATAGCTCACTGAGTTTACATTTCCAATATCAGGTCTGAGTTTGTCTCATGCTCAGCTTACAGCAAAAATCATTTTACATCACTCATGACCAACAAGTCTCACACACACACACACACACACACACACACACACACACACACACACACACACACACACACACACACACACACACACACACACACACACACACACACACACATACACACACACACACAGTCTCAGCAGGGAGGCAAAAAATATGCCCCAAACTCGCCCATCTGTGCTTCTGTAGTTTACTGAAGATTACTAAAGTAAAGTAGTTTGTGTGTGGGATCTATTTGTAAGAATTAGAATTCATGGTGCTCTGGACAAATGGTGCGTCCGAAATCTCATACTGTCTGAGTAGGCACTACATCTGATTTGAACTTACTTTGTGATTTTTTTGTAGTAATTAGAATTCTTTGTGATTTTGGGTAATATGAATGAAATTCAGACGTACTACCTCTTTATTAAAATGCTATTCACAAATGATCCCCCATGGCCTCATGGGATAATAAAGTGTCCACCGAATGTGTACTTCAGAATCTCAGCAGAAATGTTAGTTCATCCATGTACCTTTTGTCTAACGTTTTTCGAATAATATGAATTTGGACATACTTTTGGCATACCGTTTTTCATATACTATGTAGGGAAGTATTCAGTTTTGGACACAGCAAAAATCTCCTGCATAGCAGTGCTTGCCCTCCTTGAAATATAAGAAATGTAAATATAATACATAAAACAACTTGATAAAAACCTGTTTTCTGTCCAAATAAATAAATATACATATGATTATCAAGTAATGTGCAGTTTGTGGTGGACAGCATTTAAAAAAAGGAAGAAATAAAATAAATTGCAATACATAAAAAAGAGAAAAAAAAAATCAAAAGGAAAAAAGGACAGAAATATATAAAGGAAGAAAAAACAGTTATAAAATAAAAATAATAACTGCAGACAAAATAAATAAATAAAATAAATAAAATAAAAAATAAATTTAATATTAAAATAAATAAAATAAAAAATAAAAATAAAAATAAAAAAAGGATAAAGATAAACATGAATTCAAAATGTATTGTTTGGTTTGGGGTCCATTCAGAGAGCCAAGCCTGTTAAAAAATTCACAATGATCTCATCCTGCAGTACCATGTACAGCACCTAGATGGCACTCTCATGTTGACTATGCAGTGCTGCTGAAGAAGCCCTGTTGCTGAGAGAAAGACACCCACATGATCTTGAATATACAGACACCCACACATAGTTCAGACCGTCCAATGCCAGTTCCGTCACAGACTGCCTAGGAGAGCAGTGGCCCGATTCTGTTTTTCTGACAAAATAAACAAGTGCATTTGAATGCAGCCCACTGGTACTTACAGCCTAATGCACGTCAATGAGGCAATAAGCTGCAGCGCCAATATGCGGCTTTCAGTATTTTCATTTCTCCTCACTTAGGTGCCTAAAACATTCACACAAAATAAATCAGCCAGATTTATTATAAATGGAGCTCATGAAAGCGCAATGGAAGCATTAAAGCTGCTGAATATATCCGTGGCCCAGGCAACTGCTTGGGATTATGTTTAAATGTCATGATACCATTATGTAGTCTGTGAATTCTCAGAGACTAGTTTTCATTGAAATACTAATCTGTGCCATCACATCACGTTAACAAAGGATTTTTGAAAGTTGGTATTTCATAAAAAAGGAAAATGTTAGGTTTATAAAAAAAGCATCATGGTTAACACAGCTTTAAACAACAGGTCTGTGCCTTGCTCATAATTGCAGTCACATTTCTCCTTACATTAATATTTTTTTCCACTATTCAAGCTGCAGTTTTACAGATAAAAATAAAATGAGATCTGTTGTTACTGGTCCACATTGAACTGTTTTTCTATTTATGATAGGTGCATGCATTGTGCCCGGGCAGATTATTGATGTTGAGCAATGACTGAGCTTGCGAGATCAGTTTGCTAATGGTAGTGATCGCAAAGAGCCGAATGTTAAGAAGATTATGTGTGAGAGAAGCATAAATTATCTCTTATGTAACAAGAAATTCATAATAGGTTCATTTCACTTAGCATTCATCAAATGTGATTCCACTTCAAGTACTCTTAATATTTTTAATAGGCATTTTTGGTCATAAAGTAAAATGTATCCTGTGCAAAGTCAATAAAGTTCTGTATTCTTTAGCATCCTGTATTCATATGTATTAATTTGGTGGACATTTCACAATGCATTCTAGGTCTATATTAAGGGAATCGAAAACATAACTTTGTGATCTATAAGCTACAGGTGCACTGAACACAGAAGATACCCTGTCATGGTGTCAGTTCCTGGTGCAGGCAA
The DNA here is from genome assembly GCF_018340385.1 of Cyprinus carpio. Taxonomy (NCBI): domain Eukaryota; kingdom Metazoa; phylum Chordata; class Actinopteri; order Cypriniformes; family Cyprinidae; genus Cyprinus; species Cyprinus carpio. The sequence continues at coordinate 21,693,281 of NC_056584.1, read as the reverse complement.
CAGCTATATTTTAATTGTTCACAGATTTTTGAGCTATGCAATCTCAGGTTTCACTGCTTTGTTCACTTGACATTTCTCATTCTTTCACAAAATGCTGCATCACCTCTCTTGCTTGCTTATATTGCACAACATATTTTCTTGGTTAAACTATACAACGCAAAATGGTGCATTGTGGGTAACAGTCTGCGAGGGCATCCACAGATGCAACCTGCAGTTTCTCAACCTCCCACAGAATCTAAACAGCTCTGAGTGACTGTTTTGCACAGCAAATTAAGGCTTTATGTGATTTTGAATTCATACTGGGAGCCCTGAAAACATTTAAAAGTATAAAAATCTTCAAAAATATATCATGCCCTTTTATCATATTTCAACAAAACAAGACAGAGCTTTCAATATCTATCTATCTGCATTATTTGAGCTTGCTGTTGAATCACTGGGTGAAGATATTGCACTATTGTCCAGAAAGAAAAAATGATGCAAATATATTTGATAGGTGTAACTTTTATGTGGGAAGTCGTGGCCTAATGGTTAGAGTTTGACTCCTAATCCTAAGATTGTGGGTTCGAGTCTCGGGCTGGCAATACCACTATTGAGGTGCTCTTGAGCAAGGTACTGAACCCCCAACTGCTCCTGTGTGTGTTCACTGCTGTGTGTGCACTTTGGATGGGTTAAATGCAGAGCACGAATTCCGAGTATGGGTCACCACACTTGGCTTTATGTCACGTCAATTTTTTTTTTTTTTGTGTGTGTGAATTGTGGATGGGTTTTATGCATGGATGGATTTTTTAATGTACAAGCTGATTACTGCTTAATTTACAATCGATATAGCAAATAGTCCATGCATAATTGCTGGTCGGCTGCCCAAACTGCATAACTCCAGTTGACACTGATGAGGGACAATTTTCAGGCCGTGTCTCATTCCACTCCCTAGTTCCCTATGACGTGAATCAGTATATCATGAACACAAATTCACCAGCAAGTGCCTTTATCCACTAAACACTGAACCACTGATGCCTCAATTACCTGAACACCATGGCTGTTATTATTTCATAAATGGGAGAAATTGGGTTTTAAAACACTCCATTTTGTCTGATGAATACAATATTTTGACAGAATCCAGAAAAAACTAAAATAAATAAATAACAATAATCAGTAATAAACAGGACAAATTAAGTAATACAGTTAACATTGAGGACACACTATCTGTCTGATACCCACTTATTTATTTCATTAATAAACTTGTTTCTTCTATTTATATTCTGTAATCTCAATAAATATACACTATACTGCTCAAAAGTTTGAGGTCGATTTTTTAAATGTTTTAGAAAGAAGTCTCTTATGCCCACCAAGGCTGCATTTATTGGATCAAAAATACAGTAAAACAGTAATAATGTAATATACTATTGCAACCTAAAATTAACTTCCATTTTAATATATAAGAGGTAATTTCATGTGATGCAAAGCTCGGTATAGTTACATAATAGCTATAATTCCTGTGATTGCAAAGCTTAATTTTCACCTTTCCTGTGATTGCACTAATATGCTGATTTGCTGCTCCAAAACATTTATTATTATCAATGCTGACAACAGTTGCACTGCTTAAGTGTTTTTGTGAAAACTGTGATACTTTTTTTTTTTGTAGAATTCTTTGATGACTTAAAAAGCTCAATTTATTTGCAGTAGAAATTATTTGTAGCATTATAAATATCACTTTTGAGCAATTTAATTTGTCATTGAGTAAAAGTAATAATTAAAAAAAGTTCTTCATACTGTTAGTTTACATTTAGTGTAACTAAAATTGTTTCCAGAGAACAAAAGGTGAATTGAGTGTATTTTTCTCACCCTGTTGGCAGAAAGTATAAATCTAACAAACTGTAGTGAGGTTTATCTGAGGTTAAACAATTAAATGCTTTGGTGACCACTAGAATTAATAATGAGTTCTTGATTCCAGCACCGAACAGATTTTGTGATTGACACATCAAGGAATATGCACTGTTTTCTCCTGTAATGTCACAGATTTCGAGAGACAGGCTGGAGGAACTTGGCATGAGCCAGCAGCAAATCAACCATTTCAAGCCCTTAATATTCCTTAATGGCCACTGCCAAGACCAAAGAGTCCATGCCAAGAGCTGCATCTGTCATGTGAAAAACATGCCACATTTTTTTTTTTCTTTTCACCTTTAATGTAGACTTAAAAAAATAAATCAAAAACATCCCTTGTGGCTTTGAGTTATGAGCATGGATGTACAGACCTTAAAAAGCATTCCTACAGAATGGACAGACAGAAAGCCCCCATTTAATGGACCCGGCTTATGCACACAGTGTAAGGGCCACACACTATTATAAGAGCACCTTCCTAAAGTACCCTGACTGATGGAACTCCCATAACTCATATTCCCACTGCAGTGCTGCTCCTGTCACCTGCATTACACCAGCAAATTCAGCAATCACTGACCACCATTCTTGATCTAGCAGACAAAGAGATTTTTTTTCATATGCGACCATACTCATTATTAGGGCAAAAAGTTTTTTAAACAAGATTTTTGTAAAACAATATTAATTTGTAGTGCCATTAAGAAAGGATTAAGATTATTAGTAAGATTATTACCCCAGGAAGCAATGGAATCATATTCAGTTTTTGCAGCAATTAAAAAAGCAACATACAAAAAAAAAAAAAAAAACCCATCAAGCTTCACAGCATGTTATTCAGATCATTACTTTCATTAGAAAATAAATAAACATCTTCATCAACTGAGAACAGGAACAGATGACAATATTAGATTGCTACCATTTTGAAACAAATATTACACGTTATTGATCAGTTTCATTAAAATCCTTTGTTTCTCTTGAATGGTGTTGCTGCTAAAATATAATCTGTAACCTCTGGAAGAAAGACTATTAGAAAGACTATTGTCTGTGATGTGAACTTTCAGAAGTTGCTCAGTTGTAAAATACCAGTCTGTTTGCATTCACCAATGTCATCTTCTGATAAACTGAATTCCACCCAGACAGGAATGTCTGTGATTGAAGCATATTATTTTTACACACTAGTTGTAATATATTTTGACCTTCATCAAATACCATAACTAAGGGTGAATCTGCCATTATGCTGCCTGGTGCACCTTCGTTATGGAATTTGACCATTTTGACAACTTTCTTGAAAAAATACACTTGGTTGGAGTATGACTGGTATCCCATCCCATTTGAATCCTATTAGAAGAAACTAAATTAAATCACTAAAAATTACTGTAGCAGCAGTGTGACATATGATATATGCGGGTTTGCAAGATTTTGTAATGTTTCTGAAATAAGTCTCTCCTAACGATGCATTATTTGTTCAAAATACACTAAAGATAATAATATAGTAAAATAATATTTAGAATGTTTTCTGCTTCAATATATTTTAATGTGTAAATTATTCCCGCAATGGCAAAGCTTTCAGCAGCCATAACTCTAGTCTTCAATGTCAGATGATCCTTCAGAAATAAGTGCAATATGTTGATTACAATGGATTTTATGATGCATTCAGAGCATGTGACCTTCCCTAACACCCACATTCAAATAATAATTCTTTTGTGTTCCACAGAACACAGAAAGTCTTGTACAGTTTTAAAATAACATGAGTGTGAATAAATGATGACAGAACTGTCATTGTTTTAGTGAACTATTTTTTTTTAAATAAAAATGACAGATCTCCACCAAACCAGTACATGCAATCAGACTTATGTTAATACATGCAACTGAGACTGAAAACGAATACTATCTGAATAGCGTTGCATGTTGCAATAAGCAACCGATATTAGCACAGACGTAACATAACATATAGGTCTGTTTGCCTAGAGGGGTTACTCTGCCATTGTTATGTTAACAGTGCAGATATTTCAGGAGTGTGTGTGTGTGTGTGTGTGTGTGTGTGTGTGTGTGTGTGTGTGTGTGTGTGTGTGTATCCATAGGTTTATGGACAAACACAAAGTGACTCATGTAGCCACTATGAGCTATGCAGCTCAGGCTGAAAACAGCAATACTCTAGAGTTATTAAAATTCTATCAGTGCTGCTTTCACTCCCACCCCAAACAAGCACACACACAGTCAGACACACACCTTGCACGAATCAGCAGGACATGAAATATTCACTCTGTGGCTTTCTAGGACAAATTTCAATGATGTACAAATAACGTACCATGCAAGAGATGACTGGTTTTAATACCTACAGCAATTTCTTAGTGAATAAATTCACAAGGTTAAATGATTTTGTGTCATCTTGCTTCTGAATGTGGTTGTAGAGATCTCACAAAACAAAGACACATGAAGTTCATGATAACAGCAACTGCTCGGGTTGCTCCATCCTCAGAAACAGTACTTGTGAAACAACTTCACTGCAAGCATTTGATTTATTCATGTATCCGAATAAGGATCAGCCGCCTGCAACGTCTCCAAGACACACTGGGATTTGAACGTCCTGCAAAGAAAACACACAGACAGCTGGCAGAGTAGGACAGATGGTTCACAATAGTGTCCGTTTTCTTAAATAGGTCACTGTTGATGAGGAATATTCTGCAACATCCAGACGGTCATTCCCTGACACTTATAATCTTCCTGACTGTGTTGAAGCTCACATGACCATCAGATAAGTCACAGGGTTTACTGATGTCCATGGACCTATATAATCTCCAAATGTCTGCATTACAAAATGAATATGACAGTCCAGTGATGCATACAGAGTAAATGGGGGGGGGGGGGGGGGGCAATGCTTTTCAGCTTTTGCGGAGCATCCCTCACGGCACGTGGTCCAGGACTGCTTTTAGCATATCTCTTGTAAATGAAGCATGAAATGGCTTATCAATGACGCCCACCATCACAAAGTTAAGTCTCGTCAATGTACGCAATTAACCGTCCGACATTCTCTGCTGGTCACAAGCAGTTAGTGGGATGTATGGAACTGTTTATCATTCCGCACACTTCATCCTGCAGTGACATGGCTTAAGAAGCAGAGCAAATATGGAGTGAACAGGGTTGGGTGGAATTCAGAATTTAAGAATTCAGCTCCTTTGCAATTCATAAGTGGGAATTTTAATTGAATTGGCCATGACCCAGTGGTATGAGAGGAAGTTGATTTTACTGAATTCATTACAGCCACACAGAAATTTCGTTAGTAAAACATAAGATTCACTATAAAATATGAATAAGTTTTGCAACAAATCAGGAATAAAAGTAATTTTGAGTCATTATGCATATATATATATATATATATATATATATATATATATATATATATATATATATATATATATATATATATATATATATATATATATATATATATATATACACAGTTTATACACATACTTAAAAAAACTAAAGGCCTTTATGAAGTTTATTTATTTACTTTACAGACAGACAGACGGACAGACAGATACACAGATAGGAGATCGATGTAACTACACAGCAGTTGTATAAATTTCTTTAAACATATTAAATCAAAACAAAAATCCTCTAGTCTCTTTAAAAGATATATGTACATGCATACTGTAATTTGAACACCATCCTTCATCCATAACATTTTCAATATTTGCTCTAAATTATTAAAGTCAGGGAGCATTAGAAAAAGTCCCCTTTGCTCAGTTTTAAAGCAGTGTCACCCACTGTGATTTTAAGGAAGACTGAAATGCATTATCTGCCTGCACAATGTGTCTGTTCTCCCAGGCAGCGAGCGAAGCCGGAGCACTGCTGAGCAGCCGAGTGAGAGAACACCGCAGAGAGCAAAAAGTGGAAGGGCCTTTTGACTCCCTAGATCTTCAATAACTGCTCTTGAATAGCCTGACTGACCTCCTGTCAGCCGGGCCGCCTTACTCCCAAAGACCCTGTCTGACACATTCTCTCAAATCCCCCATGTCTCCCACTCAATAGGCTAAAGGAATGTGTGTTTTTAAAAAGGATGCAGACACACCTATGCTTTCTCTCCTTGGAGAATGTCACAGACAACAACAGCCCTGTGTGTATGTGCGCGCTTCAAGGAGACAGACAAGTGAAACTGGGGTCTCCTAAAAAAGTCAATAAACTAATAAAAACAAATATTGCAAAATGTAGCTCATTTATCCAGCAGAAATGGCTGTGTTAGGGGTGTGGCTGCTTAAAGTATTGTCTGAAAACAACAGCACTGCAAATCACGTGAACACCTAATTGCTTCCTGTATCTCTAGCTTCACTGATGGCTATCTTTACCTAAGACAAGGTGGTATTAAGCTGAAGGATTGATTGCTTGTATATGGCTTTTTACAAATCAGAGAATCTGGCTTTTGTGCACACCCTCTATTTCCCCCTCACAGCACAGAAGATTATTAAGCAATCAATACATTTGTTTTGCACAAATGGATATGGAAATTAGTTTCATCTTAAACAGCACTCATGGGCTCCAGACGTGCGTCTCTAACAGATACTGTTTTGTAGAGGAGATGTAAGGGCCTCTGCATTGCAAACACATTTTCTTAATCAGTACGTGTGTCTTGCTTTCCAGTAAAAATATCTAAACATCCTAAAAAAGATAAATTGACTTGAGGGACAAAATTGCATTATAATATGTCTTGCATTAGGTTTATTTTTCATAAACCACAGTTTTTTTTTTTTTTCTTCATGTTTTAAACATAAAACTCACTAAATTATTCTTAACTGTAAAACATCAAAAATTACTGAACAAGAAAATGATTTTTTTTTTTTTTTTTTTTTTTTTTTTTTTTTTTTGGAAGTGTACTAATTGGTAAAGTGTAAGAAGGCTGTGTCCTTGGAAGACAGCCCCTCTTAATCTAATTAGAATTTATTAAACTCTGCACAAGTTGTAGGACATAAAACGAGGGCAATTTTGTCTTCTTTCTCTGGGTCTAAGAAGTCAAATAGCCTCTCAAGATACACTGTCATAATAATTGATTTCTAAATAAATGAGCATGAATCTGATCACCTTGGAATGGAGTTAAATGCAATTTGTTTTTGTTGATGGACGTAGGTCTTTTTTTTTTAACTATCTGGCCATAATCTCATCATATATGCTGTCAGATGAATTCTGATTTATGCTGCAGTGCAACCAAATCAATTATACACAGGCCCAGACAGAATGTGCAAACTTTTCAGTGAAAATGTGCAAAATGGGGAGTTTTACTGGTAGCTGTTTGCATGACTGAATAGTAAAAGCATTTAATAAATGAATACAAAATAAATTAATCTGTATAAAATATATAATATATAACAAAATATTTAAATATACTAAATTGCCTTTACTTAGCGCACCTTTAATTTCTGCCACTGAAAAGCCAATGAAATCCAGCTCATTTTCTTTGCTGTATAAAGTTTAAGAATTCTTGAGTATAAGCACATGGTTTCATTATTGATGGGCTTTAATTTGTTTCTCTACGCCTGGATTTAAAATGTAGTTAACCTGTTATGTTAACCTTGTACAGTACCTGCTTTCTTAGAATCAAAGGGAAAGCAGTACATTTGTAAAGCTGCATAATTTATTGAAGACAAATGATTTTCAGTAGTATATGTGCAGCAGAGAGACACTTGTGCTGCAAGATCCCAAGAGGACGTGCCAAAACTAACACCACTAGTCTGAGGCTTTTGTTTCGGCATGCATTCTTCAAGATGCAAAATACACCATAGGCCTAACAGCTTTCACTCCATCTGTAGCATACAAACTGTTTCCAACATGTGGATTGTGAGTTCTCAGTCTTGCAGAGCTAGAGCTATGGACTACCACCATTTATTCTTGTCCACTTTGAAGCTTCTTCTAGCCAAAAAAAATAATAATAAAAACAACAACCGGTAGAGAGCGGTTGAAAGTTATGTAAAATAATGTTATGTAAAACAACCACTTTTTTTTTTTTTAGACATTTAGGGTCTCATAAATCTGCGATCAGTGATACCACAATAATGCAACAAAGTGGTAATTTGTTCGAATAATTTGGAAGCTGTCTCCACAAATGGTCAAAGCCTAAATAAATAAATAAATAAATAAATTTGTAAGTCATGAATGCATGAACACAATTTTGCACTGAAATATTCAGTCATGCTTGAGGATTTCGTTTACTTACTACTTTGTGCAAAAAAAAAAAAAAAAAAAAAAAATTATCATTTAAAAAAATCAATAAATAAACTAAGCCAACAATGCCCAGTTATTCTTAGAAAGATTTCAAACTACTGTATGTTCCTCTGCAATCAAATGTTAAAAGCCCAATGTTGTAGACTTTGATGCTTATGTTTTTTATAAACATATTTAATCTAGTACAGCAGTATTTACCTCATTAAAGGGCACATATTATGCAAAATCCACTTTTACATGGTGTTTGGATATAAATATGTGTTGGCAGTGCGTGAACCCAACCACCCTACAATGATAAAAAATCCACCCACTCCTTATTTTTTAATCCCCATTAAACCAGATCAGTCTCGTTAGACCTGTCGTTTTGATTTTCTGAGCAATGTGACATCACATTGTTTAGGCCCCGCCCACAGCCGACGACCATGCCCACTCTTCTGAAGACAAGGAGGGAATATGCAGCTCATTTGGACATTTAGACATGTCCCAAAAAAACATGTAATAATGAATAATCTGTGGGGTATTTTGAGCTGAAACTTTACAGACACATTCTAGGAACACCCAAGACCAATATTACATCTTGTAAAAGGGGGCATAATAGGTTAGAAGATCAAACAAATGCAAGTAGTAAGTGACTGAATAACCCACAACATTTAATGAAATTAAAATGGGTGTTTGGGAGTTAGTGAGGCCTGACACATCAAACCAAAAGCAATGTGATGCTTTTCTCCAGTGTTATCATCAAACTAGAGGAAATCTTGCCATAACAACAGTGACTACACTTTGTTGCTAGTTCTCGAAGTCGAAAGCAGACCTATTTTAAGTAAGTAGGTCAAGCAGGAAGAGGGAATGAGTCCCGCAGTCGACTAGTTTTATAATTCAGTCACATCTAAACACATCAACTGGTTTAAGTAGGTCCCCTGGCAGAGGAGATCCGCTAAATGCAATTAGGTGAAGTCATTAGACAGTTCTCAATTCTGCCAGATGAACGGATATGAGTAATGCCACATAAACCTGATAGAATCACTTCATTAAATGTAAAAAAGGACTTTGGCAATCAAATAAACGAGGGAATCATTTACAAATGGAGGAGGTGGCCATATAAAAAAAAAATCTGAATGAAAAATCAATACATTTTAATTTTAGATTCAGATATTCAGTGTAAATGAATTGCATAAGGATAGCACACTTTGTTTTCATTTTAAATATTAAAAAAGGGATTAAGAAATGCTAACAGGCCAAGCCACACTCATGGCATTTAATTCAAGTTAATGAAAAATCTTGTACTTTCATTTCAAGTCGGCACGGTCAGCATTTCTGCGGACCCCAGGCATCTCACTGAGGTTTATTCATCATATATCGTATTAATAATTCATCTTGCACGACTTTGACCCTCTCAGATCTTAAAATGAATGCCCTCCCTTAATTTTCCACAGCCGCGCTCGGAAGGAGACACTCAAAGCTTTACGAAAGACACAAACCCAATGAACATGTCAACCATCCCCTCATATTCATCCACAAACAACCACAACAGCTTTCATTCTCATCACTCACATACACAAGAGACATTAAACATTTCCTTAGGGAACTGAAGATGTATCAATCAAAGTTTCAGTTTTTTCCTCCTTAAACGGTTTCTGTCTCACTCTCTTTGTCTCCTGTCTTTCTGCTCTTGTACTTCCTTCTCTTTTCTCTTCAGTGCTTTACAAAGTCCCCATTGCCCAGTTCCTCTCTTCCATTTCCACGCCAGTTTAGTGGTTTGAATGATTAAAAAGCAGCTGGGAGCAAGGATCAAGTCGCATCTGTTATGCCTTAATATATGAAATTATATTTTTAATGGGAAAAAGTGCAAAACTGCAGTCCATTCTGGAACATTTTTTTTTTTCAAAATGAGCATCCCAGAAATCACTATCAATTCCCATGTGCTTGATTTTAGTGTTCATAATAGTGTTTACTCCATGTGTCTGCAGCCTTGTAGATGTGGTTATGTGCTTTCAACTAAAAGTATACAACACACCATGCATCCCATAGTACAAACAAACATTTTGTCATTAACAGGGGCTTTAAAAGGTATTTAAAAGATATTAATGTAAAAATGTCATTATAATATACTAGAATAAAAATGTCAAACCAATTTATAAGGTTTTAAAGGGGTCATATGATTCTGCTAAAAATAACATTATTTTGTGAATTTGGTGTAATGCAATGTGTTTATGCGGTTTAAGGTTAAAAAAAAATATATATATATTATTTTCTATATAATGTACATTACTGTTTCTCCTCTATGCCCCGGCTTTCTAAAACGCGTCGATTTTTACAAAGCTCATTGTTCTGAAAAAACGATGTGTGCTCTGATTGGCCAGCTATTCAGTGCGTTGTGATTGGCTGAATGCCTCAAGCGTGTGACTGAAATGTTATGCCCCTTAACATACTGTGCCGTCTCCCAGGTCAGCAGCACGGGACTCAGTCCAGCTGCTCTGCTCTACATCCCAACATCGGTTCTCTTTTAGCAGTTCAGTCGATGTATTGTTAGGCGTAACTGAATAACTTGGGATACTGGTTTATTTTGCATCAGAGGGAGTGTAAGGCACATTTATAAATTGAATAACTTAAGAAATTTGTGGATTAGTGCGTACTGGAGACGTGAACCGTTTCAAACGATTCAGTTCGATTTGGTGAACTGGTTCAACCGGTTCACTAAGAGGATCCGGTTAAATAGCAAGATTCATTCGCGATCCAGACATCACTAGATTTGACAAAACCTATAAAACCCATTACAAAGGAGGCATTTGTTGCATCCAGTGGGGACATAATTACTGATTATAATGACTTATACTGTCTTTTTCCGCGTTGCGTATCGCGCCGTGTAAACATAAAACCATGTCTGCATTTGTGATCTGAGAAACAAGCCTACTCTGCTGCTCAAAACTCGCGTTTGAATCATTGGCAAATTATTTAAATATAAAAAACGTACTTACAGGCTGTGAGTCAGAGGTGCCAGACTGTCCTTGCAAAGTTTGAACTGCCCAACTTTATAGAAACAGCCATTGTGCCACAGATGCATACTGGTTCAGGAAACAGTCCTCATCATCCTTAAAATGTGCACCACACATCTGAATATTTAGGTTGGAATGTTCTGGAACAGTGTTGAAATACAACTTAACATGCAGCGACTCTTCAACATGGCAGCGGCAACAACAGAGAGAAAAGTTACGCCTTCTTTCTTTGCGTGAACATTTGGGCGGCGTTATGCAAATCTTCCCACATAGTGACATAGAGATGTGGGGGCGTGTTAGAACGAGCCATTTTAGGGGGGTGTGGTTGACTCGAAGTCTTAGTAACTTTGGTCTTTGCAACTTTACAGATATTCTTTATGCACCAAGAGCTTGTAACACTCCAAAGAGAAAGGAAAAAAAAATTAAATCGCATCATATGACCCATTTAAGTGGTAAAAAATTAAAGCACTATTCAAAATAAAGATCAAAACCCATTCTGAAATGTTGAAACATTTTCATGTATTTAATATTATGAACTATGATTTTTACATTCATACCAATGATCTTGACTCTTGACAGTTCATTTAAAGTTCTTACAAAAATGGAACTGAGGAGAGCTCTTGCATTTGCAGAAAAGGTTTGGTTTGATATTTATCTAATGCAATGACATCCATATAGATTTAAG